>NW_007253165.1:449790-526868 GCF_000164805.1 Carlito syrichta
TCTCACTCTGTCACCCAGACTGGAGTGCAGTGGCCGCTCCCGGCTACCGCAGCCTCGACCTGCTGGGCTTTGGCGATCCTTCCACCTCAGCCTTCCAAGAAGCTGGAACTACAGGCGCGCACTACCACATCCAGCTAATTTTTTTTTTTTGAGTTGGAGTCTCACTCTGTCGCCCAGACTGGAGTGCAGTGGCCGCTCCCGGCCACCGCAGCCTCGACCTGCTGGGCTCAGGCGATCCTTCCGCCTCAGCCTTCCGGCCGGAATTACAGGCATGTGCTAACACACCCGGCTGATTTTTTGATTTATTGTAGAGATGAGGTCTCGCTGCCCAGGCGGGTCTCGAACCCGCGGGCTCAGGCAATCCACTCACCTCAGCCTCCCAAAGGCGCGGGATTACAGGCTGAGCCACCGAGCCCGGCTGCCAGGCTTTATTTAAGCACTTTGCATGTCTTCACTAATTTGATCCTTCTGAGAACCTCATGAGGTGCTATTATTGCCTTCTTTTAAAGAAGGGCATTGGGGCATGTTGAGAGTATAGAACTTGTCAGAATTTAAAGTCAGGCAGTTGGGCTCCAGAGCTCTCACTCTTTTTTCTTCTCTTAATTTTTTTATTTTAAAGATGTGGGGTACGATTCAGGATTGGGTATACAAATGTTCATTATGCAGATACCCTTGTTGATGAGGCGTGCCACCTTCCCCAGACATATTCCCAATACTGCCAATCCCCCCCCTCCTCCCACCCCTAGCAGTTTCTTGCTACTGCCAATCCTTTTCTTATAGTATTACAATAATTGTTCAAGGTCTGCTTATGAGTGAGAATACGTGATATTCAGTTCTTTGTTTCTATGATACATCACTCAGTATTAGAATCTGAGTCCATCTAGGTTGTTGTGAAGTTCATGATTTTGTCCTTCTTTATGGCTGCATAATATTCCATCGTGTATATGTACCACATTTTTAAAATCCAGTCCTCTTTTGATGGGCAGCATGGTTGGTTCCATGTTCTTGCTACTGGGAACAATGTAGAGCTCTTACTCTTAACCCTGTGCTCTGCAGTGTTACCATTCTGGGGACCTAGGTTTGGGAGGGTCGTAAGACATTCAGTATGAATGAGGAAACAGTTTTCGGTAATTTAAAAAATTGCAAGCTCACATAACTAGTTTATGATAAATAGATACTGGAATTCAGGTCCCCTAACACTTCAGACAATGTGTGGTTGGAAACAGAGGCTAGGAATGTGGCTGTAGTATAGTTGTGTTGACATGAAGCCCTGTTGGAGGTAAAAAACCTCAGTACTGTGCCTGTCCCTGCCATTGTCTAGCTTGATGATCCAGGAAGACAGCCTCCATGGGATTTGAATGCCTCTTTTTTGAACAAAAAGTCAGTCAAAATGGTCTCTAAGTTTTTCACTTCTAAAATGCTGTGATACAAATTTAGTTCTTCTTTTAGTTCCTCTCTTTTTCCTTCTGTGCACACATGAATATCCCTAACCTGAAAATCTAAAATGCTCCAAAATTAAAAACTTTTTGAGTACTGATGTGATACCACAAGTGAAAAATTCCACACTAGACCTCATGTGATGGGTCATAGTCAAAACCACTCAAAACTATTTCCCACACAGAATTATTAAAAATATTGCATACCTTTAGGTTATGTGTATAAGATGTATATGAACCAAATAAACTTTGTGTTTAGACTTGGGTCACATCCACAAGATATCTCATTATGTCTATGCAAATATACCAAAATCCAAAACACTTCTGGTTCAAAACATTTTGAATAAGGGATTCTCAACCTGTGTGTGCATATTTATTTTAGAATTCTACTGTTGGGAAAGTTTATTTGACAAATGTTAGGTAGAACTGTGGACCATCCAAGTTATTTCTCAGCTAATACACTACATCAAAGTCTGATTTAAAAAAAGAAAATCATGGATCATAAATAGAAAGAAATAGCATTAATTTATTTTAAAAACTTACCTTTTACCAGTGAGATTTTAATATTGATTACATTAAATAGTTGTATAATACCTATAGACATATAAAAACACTGTCTTTTTATCCTGCTTTTGTTCTTTCTTCAAAGCATCGCTCAGTGCTTAGAAATGTGTAATGCATTTGTGTATACTTGTTCTCTGTCAGTTCCCCACTAGAGTGCAAGTTTCCAAAAGGTGTGTCTTGTTTTGATCATATGGTATGTCTATCATCAAGAGCACAGGTCAGTAAACTTTTTCTGGGAAGGGCCAAATAATACATATTTTATGTTTGGCAGGCCATATTGCCTCTACTGCAGCTAGTTAGCTCTGTTGTAGCACGAGCGCAGACACAGAGAATACCTCTAAGTATTTTAAGTGTAGCTGTGTCCCAATAAATCTTTATTAGCAAAGGCAGATGGTGTGCTGGATTTGACCTGTGGGTTGTAGTTTGCTAACCCTTAGAGCAGGTCCTGTTCTATAATAGAAGCTCAATAGCTATTTATTAAGTTAATGAGTAACAAAAGTAACTGTGTGTATTTATTCATATTATAAAAACGTTTTAAAAATTCTAAGATTTTCTCATACATCATTAGCCCCCTCTAGACTAAAGTCCTCTGTTGGAAGACATATTACTCCTTGAGGTATTCTTTTCTGTAAGGTTTCATTTATCTAACATTTGGTCTTCTGAACATCTGCTAAGGTTGGATCAGCATCTTATTTGCCTTCAACAAGTGTCCTTTTTCTTGTTTTCTTGTTTTCCTGTCCTATCTTAAAACCTATCTGTTTATCAATAGCCTTTTATTGATTTTTTTTTCCCCCTGACATTTCTACCTACTAAGCTTGTACTATTGTTCCTGGCTTAAATGATTTCTTTAGCATAGAATTTTGATCTTTGAAACTATTGTATATAATTCCACCATTCAAGAACATTCAAGAAAATAAACGTTTCAGGGTTTTGATTTAGGCTTTATTTTACTTTTAACAGTCTTGCTAAGTTGTACTTTTCTATTGAGGAAGTAGAAAGAAAAAAGAAATTAAGGGTGTGGTTTAAAGTTGATAGGTCCTTTAAGAATCTTTAAATGCTTTTTTATTTTTTTAATTATAGATTCGGGGTGGTACACTTGCATATTCATTACATGGACATGTTGTGTGGTGATTAGGATTGGGTCTCAGGTGGCTCATTCCCCAGATAGTAAAGAAACAGAAAACAAAACACTGCATGTTCTCACTCTTATGTGGGAGCTAAAAGGTCACAAAGATGGCGATAATAGACACCGGAGACACCAATAAGGGCAGAGGGGGAAGGGAATTAAAGTTGACAATGTTAAATGCTTTTTTGAATTAAAAAATTGAGCAGAGAATGAATGAGGGTCTCGACATTTATGAATTTTTAATAATGCTTTCTATAGATTTGTATTTGGTCACAGTTTAAAAATAAAATTTAATTGTCATAGATATTGGGTCTATAATTTGATATTTCCCTACTTACAAGTTAATAATGTCACCTGCTAATATTTCATGAATGCTGGCAGAAAGTAGAATACTCCCAGGTTAGAGACTAAAGGACTTTATGGATCATGACATAGCAAGCAGCAAGTGCATTAGTACATTGGTGTTGGGACCCCTTTCTCCCAACTCCTGTGGAAGCTACACAATATACCCCAGCAGTATGCTAAGCACCCAGTGCGTTTGCATTGTGGCAGAGGAACACAGAGTTTTGCGAGTCTACTGCTTTTATGACAAGCAGTAAACAAAACCTGCTCTTGTCTAGAGGCAGAAGGTCCCTTATTTTCCAGGGTTGGGGTTGCTCACTACAGATACAATCCTGAGAAATGGACTGCATAAAGAGCAGTCACACCAACCTAGAGAGCATAACGAGACCAAGACCTCATCTCTACAAAAAGAAAAAAAGTTATCCAGGTGTGGTGGCTCATGCCTATAATCCCAGCACTTTGGGAGACCAAGGCAGGAGGATTGCTTGAGCCCAGGAGTTTAAGACCAGCCAAGGCAATATAGAAAGACTTCTCTCAAAAAAAGAAAAAATTAGCCAGGCTTGGTGGTGCATGCCTTTCCCAGCTACTAGGAAGTTTGAGATGGGAGGATCACTTGAGCCCAGGAGGTCAAGGTTGTGGTGAGCCAACAATAAAAAATAAAAAAGAACTGTCAGGACCTTGCATTCTTTGCATTCCAGCATGACAAGTAGGAAAGCAACAGACCTGAGGAGGACTGTCTCTCTTAACAATAGAATGATTGAAAGTAAAAGATTATGTGAGGCTGATTGGGACTACTACAGGCTGACCAAGAAGAAATAAAGGTAGGGAGAGGCAGGTCTGTTAAACTAAGCAGAATCTTATCTCTTGTCTCTTAGATAATGCAGTTTAAAACACACATTTAATTTTATTTAATAAAAGTTGTCTGTCCAGTTATAAGTTAAATGATTTTTTATTAAATAAAATTCAATTATCTTGAAGAGAACACTGAAATTTCATAGTTCAGATTCTTTACAATTCTGAACTTTACAGTTAATTAATTTCTTCATATTGAAACCTGTTTGTTGTCTTCTTTTTTGATTTTTGGGTTCATTCATGTGTGTTTTCAATCTTTTTCCTGAATTCTTGGGAAGGGCATTGCTCTTTTATTCCTGTCTTCTGTGTTTAATACTTTCTTATGTTTGTTGTAGACTTGGTCTGGAGGCAGCATAAGCTCTTAGGGATTGAATGTCTGGGAAGAATTTTAATTCTCCATCACCGATGAAGCTTAGCTTAGCTGGGTAGGTAATTCTTGGTTGAAATTATTTATCTTTGAGAACTTTGAAGATGGGTTCCAAGCTCTCCTAGCTTTGAAGATGGGTTCCAAGCTCTCCTAAGTGTTTCTTTTTCTTTTTTTTTGAGTTGGAGTCTCACTCGGTCACTCCTGGCCACTGCAGTCGCTCCTGGTCACCGCAGCCTTGCTTGCTGGGCTCCGGCAATCCTTCCGCCTCAGTCTTCTGAGTAGCTGGAATTACAGGCATGCGCTACCACGCCCGGCTGATTTTTTGATTTATTGTAGAGATGAGGTCTCGCTGCCCAGGCGAGTCTCGAACCCTCGGGCTCAGGCAGTCCACTCACCTCAGCCTCCCAAAGGCGTGGGATTATAGGCTGAGTCACCGAGCCCGGCTGCCTAAGTGTTTCTATAGATAAATCTGCTGGTATTCTCATTAGTCTTCCCTGGTAGGTAGTCTGACCTTTTTCTCTTGTTGCCTTTAGGGTTTTTTTTTTTTAGTATCTACTTTGTGCAGGCAAATATTATGTGTCTAGAAGGTAGTCTCATCTGTTGTCTTGCAGGGGTTCTCTGAATCTCTTGTGTTTGAATGGTCACATCACTGATGAGATGAGGGAAGTTTTTTTGGATAATTTCCTGGAATGTTTGTCCCAGGGTGGCCCCTGTCTCTCTATCTGCCTCAGAGATTCCAATTAATCTTAGGTTCTGCCTCTTAAAATATTTGCTTATCTCTCAGAGGTTTTGTTCTGTCTTTTTAAGTTTCTTTTCTATGTTTTTAATAGTTTGGGTTAGTTTCATATTTTGGTCCTCAAGCTCTGAGATTCTTTCTTCTGCTTGGTTAATCTGCTTTCCATGCTTATGAGTTTGTTATTTATTTCATTCACTTGTATTCTTTATTGCTGTTATCTCAGTTATCAACTCCACTCATTTTTCTTTAATTTTTTTTTTTATTTTAAAGATGTGGAGTGCAATTCAAGGTTAGATATACAAATGTTCATTATGTAGGTACCCTGTTGATGAGGTGTGCCCTCCCTTTCCTAGGCAGATTCCCATTACTGCCAATCATTCTCTTATAGTATTACCATAATTGTTCAAGGTCCACTTATGTGTGAAAACATGTGATACTCAGTTCTTTGTTTCTGTGAAAGATCACTCAATTTTATAGATTCTAAGTCCATCCAGGTTGCTGTGAAGTTCATGATTTTATTCTTCTTTATGGCTGTGTAATATTGCATTGTGTATATGTAACACATTTTTTAAATCCAGTCTTCTTTTCATGGGCAGCACAGTTGTTTCCATGTTCTTGCTACTGTGAACAAGGCTGCGATAAACGTATGTGCAGGTATCTTTTTTATAGACTGATTTGAGTTCTTCAGAGTATATTCCCAGTATGGGAATTGTGGGACCATATGGAAGGTCAATTTTTAGATCTTTTAGGAATTACCACTCTGTTTTCCACAGAGCTTGTACTAGTTTACACTCCCACCAACAGTGTAGACGTGTTCCCTTATCCCCACATCCTCTCTAGCGTCTGTTGTTTTTTGAGTTATTGATGCTGGTCATCCTGACTGGAGTTAGGTGGTATCTCAGTGTAGTTTTAATTTGCATTTCTTTGATGACTAGTGAGGCTGAGCATTTTTTCATGTATCTGTTGGCTGTTCTCACATCTTCTATTGAGAACTGTCTATTCATATCTTTTGCCCACTTTGTAATGGGGTTCTTTGTTTTTTTCTTTTCAGCACATTTGAATTCCTTGTAGATCCTAGATGTTAGGCCTTTGTCAGACCTGGAGTTAGCAAATATTTTTTTCCAGTCTGTGGGTTATCTTCCCACTCTCTTGATGGTTTCTTTGGATTTGCAGAAACTTGTCAGTTTGATGAGGTCCCCACTTGTCTATCTTATCTCTTATGGCATGGGTGCTTGGAGTTTTGATCAGGAGTTGATTGCCAATTCCAAATTCCATAAGGGTGTCTCTTGCATTTTCTAAGGTTCTTATAGTTTGAGGCTTTATTTTTAGGTTTTTGATCCTTTTTTTTTTTTTTTTTTGAGTTGGAGTCTCACTCTGTCACCCAGACTGGAGTGCAGTGGCCGCTCCTGGCCACCACAGCCTTGACCTGCTGGGCTCTGGCGATCCTTCCACCTCAACCTTCCAAGTAGCTGGAATTACAGGCATGCGCTACCATGCCCAGCTGATTTTTTGATTTATTGTAGAGATGAGGTCTCGCTGCCCAGGCGGGTCTCGAACCCGCAGGCTCAGGCAATCCACTCACCTCAGCCTCCCAAAGGCACGGGATTACAGGCTGAGCCACTGAGCCCGGCTGGTTTTTGACCCATTTATGACTGACTTTTGTGTATGGGGATAGGTAGGGATCTTGTTTTACTCTTCTGCATATGGTCAGTCAGTTTTCCCAGCACAATCTACTGAATAGGTTCTCCTTTCCCCAGTTGTTGCTTTCCATGCTTATCAGTTTGTTATTTATTTGTTATTTGTTGAAGATGAATTGGCTGAGAAATTGAGGTTTTGCTTCTGGAATCTCTATCTTGTTCCTTGGTCTATATGCCTGTTCTTGTACCAATACCAGGCTGTTTTGATTATTGTAGCTTTATAATAGAGTTTAAAGTCTGGGAATGCAATACCTCCTGCTTGCTTTTTTTTTTTTTTGCTGAGGATTGTTTTGGTGATTCGTGGTTGTTTATGTTTCCATATGAATTCCTATATTGTCGTTTCCAGGTCTGAGAAGAATGCTGCTGTCAATTTATTGGGTATTGCATTAAATCTGTAGATTGCCTTGGGTAGTTTGGACATCTTAACAATGTTCGTTCTTCCAATCCACTAGCAGGGAACATTTTTCCATTTGTTTGTATCATCTTTGATCTCTTTGAGCAGTGTTTTGTAATTTTCATCATAAAGCTCTTTCACGTCTCTGGTTAAGAAGATGCCAAGGTATTTGATTTTTTTTCTGGCTATTATGAATGGGATTGTGCTTTTTATTTAGGTTTCTGTTTGCTTGTTGTTGGTGTATAGAAATGTGATTGTCTTTTGCACATTGATTTTATACCCTGAGACTTTGCCAAAGTCCTTTATCACTGCAAAGAGGTTTTAACAGATTCTCTTGGATTTTTTAGGTGTAGAATCATGTTGTCGGCAAAGAAGGGATCAACTCCTTCATTCTTTCTTTTTGTCTCTCCTCAGTTCTATTTATTTGCTCTATTAATTTCTTGATATCAGGGTTTGTGGTTTGAGACTAGTCATTCTGAGGGTTTTCATTGTTTGCATTCCGAAGTCTTTATTCTCAGTGGCTGACTTCCCAGAGGTCTGTGTGAGATCCAGATTTTTCCTTCAGTTTTTCTTAATTTGTGTAGATTTCTCTCCCCATTTTAAAACCTCTTCTTTAAATCTGTTGCTCAGGCATGGGGGGTATCTTTTACTTCTGTTTGCTCAATCTCCTATTCTTCCTTATGTTGATCCTCTTTCTTTGTTCAATTCTGAAACTGGACTGTGGGGGGGGGGCTGTACTTTTTGCAGTTTTGAGGGGGAGTTGTAATTCAGAAATGATCTGCAGATCCCAGTATTCACTGACAAGTTTGTGGGCCCCCTGGAACCCATTTCTCACTGCCTTGCAATCTATCCTTGCAGTGAGGGTATAGGTTTGCCCCCTGAAAGCAAAATGAGTAAGAAAAAGGAAAAGAGAAAGAAAAATGAAAGGGGCGATGAGAGGAATGTGGAGGGAGAGAGGAAGAAGAGGGAAAACAGACAGGCATACCAACTAACAAATGAAAAGAGACACAAACAAAGACAGAAAAGATTAAAAAAACCCAAACATACAGACAATCATACAAACACACAAATCAACAAAACCCCCCATTGATGTATTCTCCCTCAAAAATACCCTTACACAAACAGGAAGTCTAAAAAAAAAGCAATCAAATAACAGAAATAAAGCAAGTACAAGAACATAATAAAAAACACAAGAAAGAAAATAAAACAAAACTCAAGAGAGAAGAGCAAGAGGAAAAAAAAGCTAAAACAAAAAACAAAAATCAAGCAAATCAAACAAACAGAAAAAACAAAAAACCAAAATATAAAACTCATTCTGAGGCTGTTCCTGTAACTTCAACTTCCTTTCAGCTCTGGTCTCCAGACTCTCCCATCTGCTCTCAGTTCAGGCTGATAAGGCTGCTCTTAGCATGGGTCAGATGCCCCACAGACTTCTGTGGGAGGAAGGTGGGTCAGATCTGGACTCACCCAGCTTGCTGCCACTGTTGTCAATTCTCCCTCTCGGATATGACATGTCTGTGCCTGTTCCAGCATGGGGGAGGGGTATCTGTCTCTCTGAGTTTGATGAGATGACCTCTAGGTTCTAGGCTGGAGGTTGGGTGAAGCTGGGTGGGGTGATGCAGGTCTCTGCCTGGTCCCCGGACAGATAAAATGGCTCTGGTTAGCGTTTCCTCACTGGCAGTGTGGCTCCTCTCCAGCTCTCCATGACCTCTCTCCACGGAACCAGGGCTCCTGCCATTCTGCTGTCACAAGTGACGGTGTGGGCCTGGGGTCAGGTGGTGAGGATCAGCTGTTTTCTGCAGTCTTTTCTCAGGAGAACCCCAAGAACAGCAGGCAATCCTGCAAGCCGGCAGCTCCAGTCTCAGGGGGATGGGGAGTTGCAGTCAGCTCTGGAGGTTAGCCCCAGGTGCATGAACCTGAGTCTCCCCTTAGATGGATTTTCACTCGCCCACTCACACAGATAATCTTTATAGATACTCGGTTTGGGGGAGACTTTCGCAGTCCGACCTGTCCCATCACCATCTTGCTGGAAATCCCCTGAAACTTGTTTGCTAAAGCTTATTAAAAAACATTTGCTTTTTTCTTTTTGTTGGATTATTGTCAATATGAAATTCCCATAAAACTGACACCAAATTAAATGGAGGGGTCTGTGACACTGGTAAATTATTTTAGAGCTATTATGTAACACAGTTAAATACAAGGAGTACAGAAATTGGTGTGAAGCTAATAAACTGTGGATTTTCTTGACATTACTAGCATTTCGTATCTCCATTGCCATTGCTCAATCTGAAACTCAGCTTGAAGTAATCAACTAAAAATGAGGGAAGGCTGCTTGTGTTTTTGATTCTGCCCCAGACATTATAATGTGGGCATAGAAACATATAAAAAAGGGCAAATTAAAACTTATTGCTTACATTCTCTTGTTTAAAAAAAGGCAGAAAACATAATAAAATTGAAATATTTGGAAATCTTCACATAAGAGGTTTGACAGGGCAAGTTTTTTGGACAAAAGCATTTTAATGGGTTATCAGTTTTCATGTTGTTGAATAGAAATGGAAAAACAAATGAGGAAAGCAATTAAGCATGTTTCAAATTTTGAAAGGTTAATTATGTATCAAAAATTGCATTTCTGGCTATGTAATTTAAAAATTTTAATGACTAACAGAAGTTCATATTCTCCAGTACTAACAAGCAGTGCTTAGATATTATTTTCCATACATGAGTTTCATGTAGAGTTGGTCCTCAGGATACCAATGATAGAATTATAGAGTTGGTTTGATATCATAATTGGGTCCCATTTCATCATTTTATAATTTTAACAGATATTTTTGGATTTCTGCACTATGGAGTGCATATTTTTCTCTGTCAGTAATTTATCACCAAGTGTGAGAATATACATATACATGATAGAAGAGCAATATGAACCATATTAATTAGTTCAGATAATAAAAAGTACTATAGGACTTTAGAAATTCAGACTATTGATTGACACGATCCATTGCATTAACAGACTGAAAGAGAAGTGATACCATTTTGATCAATGCAAAAAACTAGCCAAACAACAACAACAACAAAAACCTGAAAAGATCAATACTGTGTGGTAAAGAATGTCTTTAAACCTCAAAGTTACCAACTGTAGAGTGTACTTGATACTAAACTTATGATTTTCTCTTTTATGAAGGTCACCATGTACACAATTAATAGGCAGACAACAGACTGGCGAAGACATTTGTAATGCCTAATATTAATAAGAAGTTATTATCTAGAATATGATTTACTTTTATGTATCAGTAAGAAAAAAATTAAAAAGTATACACATAGGCAAGTTACAAAAGAGAAAACCAAAGGACCAGCAATTTCAAATAATCACAGAAATGAATATTAAAATAATGAAATATCAATTCTTAGATGTCATCAGACTTTTTGTTAAAGGACCAGTTAGTAAATAATTTAGGCTTGGCAAGCCATACTACCCCATCGCAATTATTCAACTGTTATTATAGCATGAAAGCAATCTAGGCAATACATCAACAAATGGGCATGACTGTGTTGCAATAAATCTTTATTTATAAAAACAAACTTTTGGCCAATAGGGCACAGTTTGCAGGCCATTTTTTCTACCAACAATGGAAAGATGATCAATGCACTTTTTCAGGGAAGTAAGAATATTGAAACTCTCTCATGGTGCTGGAAGGACTTGATTGATGTGTGCTACCTTGTTATATTTAGCATTATGTCCTGTTAAGTACCCAAACTTCTGCTTCTGGACATATATCCCACAGACTTCAACAGCCTTATAGGATAATGTCTGAGGCTATTCATTGCAGCATTGTTTGTGGTAGTGAGAACTGGAGGCAGTTAGTTACAGGGTGAGTGGATGGCTAAAATGTGGCAGATAGGCTTCATGGAAAATCAAGCAGAGGTTATATACAGTGGGCTAGATGAAGAGACAGTTATATGGATGGAGCTTAAAAACAATTCTGAGTAAAAATGTAGAAAAAGAAGGAAATAGAAAGTAAACTCTCTTCTATTTAAATAAAATTTATGTACACAGCACAAGAATACAGTCTTTCAAGAAAAACAAACAAAAGTATAAATCAAAAGCCATAGAAGGGGTCTGTTGAGGAGAATGGTAAACAGAGATTAAAGCAAACAACACGTCTTTGAGGGACCTGTGATGATAGGGTATCAGGAACTCAGGAAAATAATAATCTCAACTCTGTAATGGAGACAGAGGGATGGGAAAAGGTGAAGAAGCCAACCGTTTAAGAAAGCAGAATCAGTTGATCTGGAGTTGTAGTTTACCCCATAAAGAAGGCCAGCTGCATGCCAACATGAGTAGCCTAGCTCTCAGCAACTCCTTCTCTGTGGAAGGACTAGACCTACATTTCTTTTCTAGATGCTTTCCTGTGTGAATTGATACTGCTGGAAATCTTCTCTGGCCCCACTGTGGTTCATGGGCCAAACCTCACCCTTATTTCATTATACCCTTACCTTCTCTCCATTGGGCAGACCTGGGTTCAAGAGCTTTTGTTTTAGGACCTGGTTTTAGCTGTCTTCCTGTGGCACCTTTGGATTTGACATTTTTACTTCTTACCTTCCCCTGGAATATTGACTTTAGTCCCCACTTACTCTGTTCCACAGCAGTTGGTCACACTCAATCCCACCTCAACTGTGGTGCTTCAAACTAGACCCATGAGAAATTAGAGAGGAGATTCAACGTTTTAATAACAAAGACAAATTTTTCTTGTATTAATGCAAGCTGTAAATAATTGCCCTAGGCTTCCTCTCCATGCCAATCCATAAGAGAGGTCACTTATCTAAAGTAAGTCAATGAATAAATAAATGAAGGATACAAACTCAAAGATCCCTAGAATTTTTCCCTAAAAATTTAAACTTTTACCACACATAAACTTTTCTAAGTGAAAAGCTGAATTTTTGTGTGTGTAAAATTCAATATAGTTTTGGAGTATGGATACTCTCGTCCTTGACAATACATATACTTTCTATTTTTCTATTCAAAGCCCTAAAAACAAACAAACAACAACAAAAACAAAAAAACTGGGGAAAATGACTGTCCTAATCCTTTTTGGAGGCTATTAAGAGTATGACAGAAAGCAGTTTTTCTGAAATGATTTGAGTAGTACCCTGCTTCAAAGTAGGTTAAGATCTGGGGACTTCAACTACCTGCTTGGATAATTTCATGTCTTGCAGCAAAACAGCCTAATATTTGATGGTACACATTTACAGAGAGATAGAATATGTGTTACTTTCTTTAATGTAGTATCTTAATTTTTGTAAAAGGGCTTAGTACAATATTCCTTTAAATAATAATTTGTCATAAGATCTGATTTTGTTAAAAATAGATTTATGATTAATTTCTCATATATATTAAAAGCAAGGTAGCCATTTTTCTCATATGCATTCTATATATAATATACATTGTGGGTACCTACAAATCCTTTATGATAAAGAGTATTTCTTCCTTAGTTTGCTCACTGTTGGAATGAATCCCTGAATAACTTCTGCTTATATTTACATTTTCTGTTAGTTACAATCATATGTGTGCAGTTCAATAAAAACATGAGAACCCAAACTGGGACAACCCCTTTGGGTCCCCTTCCATTGTGGGAGCTCCACTACCCTCTCAATAATTCCTGCTCTCTCACTAAAAGAGTGATAGAGAGAGAGAGAGAGAGAGAGAGAGAGAGAGAGAGAGAGAGAGAGAGAGAACCTTATAGAAATAACTCTTTTTCATAAATTTACAGAGATAGTTTCATTATAGTTTTTCTTTTTTTATTATAAAGATGTGGGGTACAATTCAGGGTTAGGTATACAAACGTTGATTATGCAGATACCCTTGTTGATGAGGTGTGCCCCTCCTTCCCCTAGAAGTTTTCTCAACTGCCAATCCCACTCCCCACAACCCTGACAGTTTCCCACTGCTGTCAGTCCCTTTCTTATAGTATTTTAATTGTTCAAGGTCCACTTATGAGTGAGAACATATGGTACTCTGTTTTTTGTTTCTGTGATAGATCACTGAATATGATCGACTCCAAATACAGCCAAGTTGATGCGAAGTCCATATGTTTGTCCTTCTTTATGGCTGCATAATATTCCATTGTATATATGTACCACATTTTTTTTCCAGTCCAGCTTCGATAGGCAGCATGGTTGGTTTCATGTTTTTTTCTATTGTGAATAGAGCTGCAGCAAACATACATGTACAGGTATCTTTTTTGTAGAATGATTTGAGTTCCTCCAGGTGTATTTCCAATAGGGGAATTGCTGGGTCATATAGAAGGTCAATTTCTAGTTCTTTCATAAATTGCCACACTGTCTTCCAAAGAGGTTGCACTAATTTGCATTCCCACCAGGAGTGTAGAAGCGTTCCTTTATCTCCACATCCTCACCAGCATCTGTTGTTGTTTGTTTTATTAATGATGGCCATTCTTACTGGGGCTAGGTGGTATCTCAATGTGGTTTTGATTTGCATTTCTCTGATGATGATGAGGTTGAGCACTTTTTCATGTGTCTGTTGGCTGTTCGTATATCTTCTTTTGAGAAATGTCTATCCATGTCTTTTGCCCACTTTTTTAATGGAACTGTTTTTTTTTTTCCTTTTGGCACATTTGAGTTCCTTGTAGAGCCTAGATGTTAGACTTTTGACAGATACACAGTTGGCAGAATTTTTTCCCCACTCTGTGGGCTGTCTTCCTACTCTCTTGATGGTTTCTTTTGCTTTGCAGAAGTTCGTTAGTTTGTCTATCTTATTTCTTAAGGTATGGGCATTTAGAGTTCTGAATAGGAATTGGTTACTAGTTCTAATTTCCATTAGGGTGTCTCTTGTGTTTTCTAAGATTCTTATAGTTTGAGGTTTTACATTTAGGTCTTTGATTCATTTAGAGTTGATTTTTGTGTATGGTGAGAGGTAGGGATCCTGTTTCAATCTTCTGCAAGTGGTCAGCTAGTTTTTTCAGCACCATTTACTGATTAGGTTCTCCTCTCCCCAGTGGTCGTTGTTGGAGGCTTTTTGTCAAAGATAATTTGGTAGAGAAATTGAGGTTTTGCTTTAGGAATCTCTATCCTGCTCCATTGATCTACGTGTCTGTTCTTGTACCAATACCAGGTTGTTTTGATTACTGTAACCTTATAGTAAAGTTTGAAGTCTGGAAGTGTGATATCTCCTGCTTTATTTCTTTTGCTAAAGATTGTTTTGGTTATTTGTGGTTTCCATATGAATTTCTGTATTGTCATTTCCAGGTCTGAGAAGAATGCTCTTGGTAACTTAATGTGTATTGCATTGAATCTGTAGATTGCCTTTGGTAGGAGGAACATTTTAACAATGTTGCTTCTTCCTATCCATGAGCATGGAATGTTTTTCCATTTGTTTGTGTCTTCTTGAATTTCCTTGAGCAGTGTTTTGTAGTTCTCATTGTAAAGGTCTTTCACTTCTCTGGTTAGGAAGATGCTGAGGTATTTAATTTTTTGTGTGGCTATTGTGAATGGGATTGTATTTTTAACTTGAGTTTATGCCAGGTTGTTGTTGGTGTATAGGAATGCAACTGTCTTTTGCATGTTTATTTTGTACCCCGAGACTTTTCCAAAGTCCTTTATCAGTGCAAGCAGATTTTTGACAGATTCTCTTAGATTTTCAAGGTATAGGATCATGTCATCAGCAAAGAGGGATAACTTGACTTCCTCTTTTCCTATTTAGATACCCCTGGTTTCCTTCTCTTGTCTAATTGCCCTAGTAAGGACTTCCAACACAAGGTTGAACAAGATGGTAGAGAGTGGGCAGCCTTGTCTTGTTCCAGTTCTCAGGGGAAATATTTCCAGTTTCTGTCCATTTAGCAACATGTTAGCTGTGGGTTTATCATAGATGGCACTTACTGTTTTGAGGTATGTTCCTTCTATACCTAGGTGTTCGAGGATTTTTATCAAGAAGGGATGCTGGATTTTATCAAAAGCTTTTTCTGCCTCTAACGAGATAATCATGTGGTTCTTGTTTTCATATCCATTGATGTATTTAATTATATTTATGGTCTTGTGAACATTGAGACAGCCCTGCATCCTGGGGATGAAGCCTACTTGGTCATGGTGGATGGTTTTTGAGATGTGTTTTTGGATCCGATTTCCTAGAATTTGGTTGAGGATTTTTGCATCTATGTTCATAAGGCTTATTGACCTGTAGTTCTCTTTTTTTGTTGGATCTTTACCCAGTTTGGGTATTAGTGTGATGTTAGCTTCGTAAAATGATTTGGGGAGAGTTCCCTCTTTCTCAATTGCCTAGAATACTTTCAAAAGGATTGGTATCAGCTCCTCCTTGTACATTTTATAGAATTCTGCTGGAAAGTCATCTGGTCCAGGGCTTTTCTTTGTAGGTAGTTTTTGTATGACAGAGTCAATTTGCTGGGTTGTTATTGGTCTATTTAGTGTCTCAATGTCTTCTTGTTTCTGCCTGGAGAGGTTGTGTGATGTCAGAGAGTGCTCCATTTCATTTAAGTTATCAAGTTTGTTTCCATATAGGTGTATGTAGTAATCTCTGATAATCTTTTGTATTTCTTCTGGATCAGTTGTGATCTGATCTTTTGTATTTCTGATTGTGTTTATCTGGGCTTTTTCTCTCTTTTTCTTGGTCATTCTGGCTAGGGTTCCATCAATATTGTTAATTGTTTCAAATAACCAGCTTTTTTCACCATAGCTTTTCTAATTTTGTTCAACCACTGGACTCATTGACTGTATTTATTCTCCCAGATCCAAATCTTAAATACTCTACTGTCCCAATGTCTGTCAGCATCACCAGGCATCTGGACTAGTGGTAATGTGGCATAGCCAGGTCTTGCAGAGTTGTCCTGGTTACACAAACCTTCCTTGAACAATCTTATCCTGACTTTGGTACTATGATCTGTTGGATGTTGTCCAGCCAGAGTTTCTTCTTTTAGTGAACATCCATTAGCAGTGTCAAAACTTTGAGTTCTTTGCTTTTGGTGGGGATGCTCTGCAGACATCCCTCTTTCCTCATTACTACCCGGTTTTTCTCAACCTCCTGATTCTGTCAGCAATTATTGACTTTTTGGTGAGTGTGAGTACAAGTTTGGCTTCTCTGGGTGGAATAGCTGGATACTGGTTCCTTTTTGTTTTTCCTTTCTGTTGTAAAAGTAACCGTTTTTCTCCTTGGTGACAAAAGTAATCTGGCTGCCTGCAATGTCGTCTTACACAAGCTGTGCAAAGGATGAATGTGTGCAGAAGCATCGTTGTGTTAGAAGAACAGTTGTGACTCTGCAATCAGTGTACTTTCAAAAGGATTTTAAAAATATTTTACAATTTTGAGCAGGAAAAAATCTATTTTACAAAAATAAGTAAACATATATATTGAGTAAGTAATATCTACCAACTTGACTCTAGTAAGTCAAGCAAAAATACTATTGGGTTTTTGGTGTCTTAGGAGGTTTTTTTTTTAAAAGATTTTCTCCATTCTAATCTTTCAAAAACATAATCCTCTTGATCTGAAGAGATTCACTGCTGTTTCAAAGGGGGTCTGAGCTGTTAAAGGTCTCTTGGGCAGCCAGAATGCTGATGCCTCTCAGTAGGTACGTGAATCAGCAAGATATTTTTTTCCTTTTAGTTTCAGTGCAGTGGGTAAAGACCAACAAATAAATCCAAGGGGAGCAGGAGATTGGATAGGAACCCTATTTTAGTGAAAAACTAATTAAGGACAAGAGCTGTTAGCTCTTTTTCTTTGCCGTGTAAAGCAAAAACCAAGTACAGTGCTAGGTAAGTGTCCTTAAGGCATTTAAATGTTTGATGAATGGCTAAAAATATCAAAGAACTTTGCCTCTCCTAGAAAATGGAGCCAAACTATATTCACTCACTTTGAGTGGCTTCTTTTACTGGAGAGTCTTACAATGTCAGTTGTTTAGCCTTGTGTAGCTGTAAACATTTCACAAGATCATGCTATAGATCAAACTCATGCTATAACTCAAGTATACAGAAGTGGAGTTTGTCTATAAACAATCTGATTTTAAGGATTAGTATAATCTTTAATTTAAGTAGTTTGTTTGGATAATATCCAGTCTTTCTTAGATAAGAACGCTCCTTCTATCAAAGTTTCAGTCTGGAGCTAGGAGAGGAGGAATATGGTCTATGGCATCTCATAATGAAGTAAAATGCCCTTGGTCTTCTCTGGTATCTGGGCAATAACTCTATCCACTTGTGCTCTTTCCCCCACAGGCATTGTGACTGGCATAACCACTGATCTTGTCTCTTTCAAACTGACATCTGCTGACTGCAGTTCCTGAAGGTCTGAAGTATCCTGCAGCCCACTGGCCCTCCCTTCCATATTCATCTGCTGCTGCTGCAGTGAGCCCTTTCGCCAGGTCCTTTTGTAAAAAGTAGCTGGAGAATGTGATCCTTTGTTCAACTGTCTGACCACCTAGCACTACCAGGTTTACTATGACGTTTCTTGCTTGAGGTAGGAAGGGACAGCTCTGTCCTTCATGATACCCTCCGCTGGTTAATGAGAGCTGTGACTGCTTACTTGACCTTCCTCCTTCCTCTTTCTGCCTTCTCTGCCTCATAATGCTCAGGGACTGAATTAGAAGGCTCACCCTCTGTCTCAATTTCAACCCTTGAAGTAGTTCTCAATAGTAAATGAGATATTTTCTCTACACACTACATATAGAGAGAACTCTATTGTCTGAATTCTTTTGAACTTGTTAATGATATTCTGACAAGAAAGTAAATCTTTTTGCAAGATTTGCTTCAAAATCCTATATATGAAGAGGGACCCCAAATATACGGAATTATTTTTTGGAGGGCAGGACCCTTGTAGTACAGGCTTCCCTCACTAGGGTAAGTGTTCTAGAAACCTATTGGCATCAGTGTACCAGCTAGTGTTGTTGTAAGAGGCTGTGTTTGGCTTCAGTGAATTTTGTTTTGGAGATTCTTTCAATGCCTTTGCCCATTCATGATAGGTAATTTATGGGTGCATCTGCCCATGCCTTGCTGAGTGTTCAGCAGTTTTGACCCAAGACAGCATGTCCCCCTTTGCCCCACCCTTGTTATCACCTGATCTTGCTTCAGTGACTTTTTTTGTTTCCCTGGGTGAAAAAAGTCCTCTAAGGGAAACATTTTTTCTCATGTGGAAAAGGGGAAACAAAAAGTGGTAAAAGCACTAAAAGTCATCAAAATTGATGAGTTCTAATAATCTTGAGCAGTGGAAAAAATGTCTCGAGAGGTGTAGAGTAAAAGTGATTGACGTTTAAACATGTAAGAATAAATACACAATTTTCAATCAATAAATTCCAGGTTTTTTGGGTCCCCCCTTATATAAATGTTAGAAGTTAGAAGATTCTCACTCTTCTAGAACTCTCAGTCCCCATCTCAGAGGAAGGCAATCTTGAGCTAACTCTAGTGAAGATCCAACATTTAGAAAAATTAAATAGAAAAGTATGAAAATGATCATCATTATATGAAAAAGTTCTCCTTTTAAGATTGGAATAAGCCAGGCTCAGCCTGTAATCCCATGCCTTTGGGAGGCTGAGGTGAGTGGATTGCCTGAGCCTGCGGGTTTGAGACCCGCCTGGGCAACTTGGCGAAACCTCACCTCTACAATAAATAAAAAATTAGCCGGGTGTGGTAGTGTGCGCCTGTAGTTCCAGCGACTGCGAAGGCTGAGGCGGAAGGATAGCCGGAGCCGAGCAGGTTGAGGCTGCGGTGGCCGGGAGCGGCCACTGCACGCCAGTCTGGGCGACAGAATGAGACTCCAACTCAAAAAAAAAAAAAAGATTGGAATAAGCTTTTTCCATTTAATTGAAATAGTGATTTTCAAAGTGAATTCCTGTGATAGCAAAGTTTTGGTGAGCTACAGGGGTGTGATTCAGTTTTCACTCAACAGTATGTGCATGTATATCATATATTTACAAACATGTATAGATATTTACATGTAGATGTGTATGTGAACAACGGTCTCTATTAAAAGTCAACATATCAACATACACTCAATACATTTCTTAAAATACTGCCAAATGGCACAAAGTGGACTTTCCAGAATAATACATTCTTTCACTTGGCATTTTATACATATTAACTTCTCTTGCCAGAACTTGAAACAAATCTCCTGTCATCTTATTAATAACTCCCTACATTTTAAATTACTGCAGGTGAGAGCATATCTTTCTGGCTATTGTTTTATCTCTAGCACCTAGCATGGTTCCAGGTCGATGGCTGTGGTTTTATTTATTTATTTTAGGAGACACAGAGTAAGCTTATTAAAGAAACAGATCCATAAGCAGAGTAGCTCATGTGCATCACAGGGTTTTATTTGGAAAATAAAAGTAAGTTAATTGAGGTGACAGAGAATAGGCTACTCCATAGACAGAGCTTGGAGTTGGCCTTGTCCATGGAAGCACATCAGCCCCATACATTGCTGAAGTTTTATTTTTATAGCTATCTCTTGATTTTATGCTAATTAAGTGATGGATTATTCATACGTTTTTCGGGAAAGGGGTGGTAAGTTTCCATAATCGAGGGTTCCTCCCCTTTTCAACCATGCAGGGTACCTTCCAGAAAGTGTAATGGCGATTGTAAACTGTCATGGCACTAGTGGAAGTGTCTTCTAGAACGCTAATGCATTACAATTATCATAGAATAGGCAAGGAGGACAAGTCAAGGTCACTTTTGACGCCATCTTGGACTCAGTTCATCTTGGCTTGGAAGCTAGTCCTTCTGGTTCCTTACTCTCTCCCTTCCCTGCCACTCCAGAGATATACACTCCTCCATCTTAAGGGATTGCAGACAGGCAGAGGTCTATCTTCTGTGACTGCTTCCTGCTGATTTTATGGGCATAGGCCTTGCCTAGCATTTGAGGAATAAAAAGCATGGATGGCAGGATTTTCCATTTTTTGGGGTCAGGAGGTGAGATGGGCTGGAAGCTTTGTTCATCTTTAGGTGGAATTGTTATAATCTAAAAGACACAGACTCTCCAAGAAGTTTAAACAGGCATAGGCCAAATATAAGTAATGTAGTATGGCTATGGGAGGAGCCAGGTTATAGAGGGAAAGGCTGTTGTTTTAAAATAGTTATTTTTATTTTAAAGACATGGGATACAATTCAGGGTTGGTACATAAGTGGTCATTGTGCAGGTAAAGTGTGGGTATACTTATTGATGTTGTGTGCCCCTCCCCCAGCAGTGTCCCACTACTGCCAATCCCTTTCTTATAGAATTCTACTAAATGTTCCAGGTCTGCTTATGAGTGAGTACATGTGGTACTCCGATCCTTGTTTCTGTGATAAATCACTGAGTATTATAGACTCTAAATTCATCCAAGTTGCTGTGAAGTCCATCATTTTGTTTTCTTTATGCTGCATAATATTTCATCAAGTATATATACCACATTTTCTTTTTTTCTTCTTCTTCTTTTTTTATAAAGATGTGGGGTACAATTCAGGGTTAGGTATACAAATGTTGATTATGCAGGTACCCTTGTTGATAATGTATGCTTCTCCTTCCCCTAGCAGTTTCCCTCAACTGCCGATCCCACCCCCCTCCTCTGACAGTTTCCCACTACTGCCAATTCCTTTCTTATAGTATTATAATTGTTCAAGGTCCCCTTATGAGTGAGAACATATGGTACTCTGTTCTTTGTTGCTGTGATAGGTCACTGAGTATGATCGACTCCAAATGCATACAAGTTGTTGCGAAGTCCACATGTTTGTCTTTCTTTATGGCTGCATAATATTCCATTGTGTATATGTATCATGTTTTTTTTATCCAGTCCAGATTCAATGGACAACATAGTTGGTTCCATGTTTTTTCTATTGTGAATGGAGCTGAAACAAACACATGTGTGCAGGCATCATTTTTGTAGAATGATTTGCATTCCCGCGGGTATATTCCCAATAGGGGAATTGCTGGGTCATATAGAAGGTCAATTTCTAGTTCTTTCAGACATCGCCACACTGTCTTCCAGAGTGGTTGCACTAGTTTGCATTCCCACCAGCAGTGTAGAAGCATTCCTTTTTCTCCACATCTTTGCCAGCATCTGTTTTTGTTCGTTTTATTAATGATGGCCAATTTTAGTGGGGTTAGGTGATATCTCAATGTGGTTTTGATTTGCATTTCTCTGATGATGAGTGAGGCTGAGCACTTTTTCGTGTGTCTGTTGGCTGCCCACATATCTTCTTTTGAGAAGTGTCTATTCATGTCTTTTGCCCACTTTTTAATGGGGCTGTTTTTTTCTTTTGGCATGTTTGAGTTCCTTGTAGATCCTAGATGTTAGACCTTTGTCAGATATACAGTTGGCAAATATTTTTTCCCATTCTGTGGGCTGTCTCCCTGGTCTCTTGATGGTTTCTTTTGCTTTGCAGAAGCTCGTTAGTTTGATGAGGTCCCACTTGTCTATTTTATTCCTTAAGAAATTGGCCTTTAGAGTTCTGAATAGGAATTGGTTGCCAGTTCCAATTTCCATAAGGGTGTCTCCTGCGTTTTCTAAGGTTCTTATAGTCTGAGGTTTTACATTTAGGTCTTTGATCCATTTAGAGTTAATTTTTATGTATGGTGTTAAGTAGGAGTCCTGTTTCAATCTTCTGCATGTGGTCAGCCAGTTTTCCCAGCACCATTTAGTGAATAGGTTCTCTTCACCCCGGTAGTTGTTGTTGGAGGCTTTGTCAAAGATGAGTTGATTGAGGAATTGAGGTTTTGCTTCTGGAATCTCTATCCTGTTCCATTGGTCTATGTGCCTATTCTTGTACCAATACCAGGCTGTTTTGATTACTGTAAACTTATAGTAAAGTTTTAAGTCTGGAAGTGTGATGTCTCCTGCTTTGTTTCTTTTGCTAAAGATTGTTTTGGCTATTTGTGGTCCTTTAGATTTCCATATGAATTTCTGTATTGTCATTTCCAGATCTGAGAAGAATGATCTTGGTAACTTAATGTGTATTGCATTGAATCTGTAGATTGTCTTTGGTAGGATGGACATTTTAATAATGTTGCTTCTTCCTATCCATGAGCATGGAATATTTTTCCATTTGTTTGTGTCTTCTTGGATTTCCTTGAGCAGTGTTTTGTAGTTCTCATTGTAAAGGTCTTTCACTTCTCTGGTTAGGAAGATGCCAAGGTATTTAATTTTTGTGTGGCTATTGTGAATGGGATTGTGCTTTTAATTTGTGTTTATGCCAGGTTGTTGTTGGTGTATAGAAATGCAACTGTCTTTTGCATGTTTATTTTTGTACCACATTTTCTTTATCCAGTCCACTTTCAGTGGGTAGCATGCTTGGTTTTATGTTTTTGCTATTGTGGATAATGCTGCACTCAAGCACTGGGGAGAGGAGAATCTATTCAGTAAATGTTTTTGTGGCATGTCGGAGGTTGAAACAGAACCCCTTACCTATCACCATACACAAAAATCAACTCTAAATGGATCAAAGACCTAAATGTAAAACCTCAAACTATCAGAACCCTAGAAGGAAACACCCTTATGGAATTTAGAATAGGCAGCCAATTCCTGATCAACTCTCCAAAGTGAGCACCATAAAAGGTACGATAGACAAGTGAGACCTCATCAAATTGAAAAGCTTCTGCAAAGCCAAGGAAACCATCAAGAGAACAGGAAGAAAGACTGTTTTGACCACATTCCAGGTTGAGTCAGGTCAGGCTTCACTTTCTGAAGGAATGTAGCCATTTAGGTTGACTATAGACAACCTGGATATTAATTTCAACTTATCCAGAATTGGTAGGTGCCGCAAGTTTTCTTGATTACTGCACAGGCTCTTCCCTGTTCTGCTAAAAGGTAATCTAGAGCCTGTCTACTATCAAAGACAACATTTGAACACTTGGAAGCATTGTAGGGCCTCCCCTGCATTTGTGGCCAGATCTTCTATGGCCTGGGTAAAGTTTCTTAATGTTGTTTCAAGATAGGCAAATCCACTTAAAGGAGCAGTGAATCCTAGTGCCATCCCAATCCCAGCCAGTATTAATCCTATGACTCATTTATATCTAGTTGTGGTGATGTTATGGACTTTCACTTTTTTAAGACCTTTTTGCCCTATGGGACATTAACCCTGAAACTGAGAATTATCTCTGCAAGAGCAGGCCAGAGCTTGCAGAGGGGATAAAATCATGGGGTTGGGGCTTCCCTTTGAGGCAGTTTGTTTTCCATGGGTAGTATTGAATAAACACGTTATAAGGTTGTTGTAGTTCATTATTTGTAATTATTTTTCTGTAAGAGTTAAAATTTTTCTATGTAATATACATACAAAGCAACAAATGGAAGTAAATGGAAAATGAGGCTTTTAGGACTCTAATAAGTCTGTAATGGCTCCTTAAAGAATTATTTCTATTTTGTTAGCTCTCTAACAAAAATCTCCAGTACATAAATAGTTTCCACCATTTAACATGTGTTCAATGAATATTTGTTGAATCAGTAAAACCAGTGTACTGGTTACAGAGATTTATAATCATCTTTGGTAGACAAAATAGTGGCCCCATAAATCTCATCTATCTTGGAAACCTATGATGGCTTCCTAACATGGAGAGGGGAAATAAAATAGTAGAGGGAAATAAACTCAGTAAGGTTGCTAATCAGCTTACCTTAAAACAGGAAAATTTTCTGAATTATCCATGTGGGCCCAGTGCAATCAGTGTCCTTAAATGTGGAAGAGGGAGTCAGAAGAGTCAGTTGTCAAATGTGTGAAAGACTTGAATAGCATTGCTGACTTTGACAATGAAAGGAGGGGGGGGGGCGCAAGCCAAGGAATGCAGGCAGGTGGCAAAGGCAGCTCTGCTGGTGCTTTGAGTTTGGCCCAGTGGGACACTTTGAACCTTGGAAATCCGGAAGAGTAATAAAATAAATTTGTGTTGCTTTCAGACACTGTTTGCAGTTATTTGTTATAGCAGTAAATAGATAGTAAAATATCATCAAAACAGAAATATATTGTTGTTCTTGGTTTCTTTTATTTATTTATTCATTTTTTTATTTTAAAGTTGTGGGGTACAATTCAGGATTAGTTCTACAAGTGGGTATTGGCCAGGTAAAGTTTGGGCCTCCCTTTGGTCCCCACTTCGCCTGGTTTGAGATTCAATTTCTTTTTAATAAGTGTTTTAAGGTAGAACTTATATAAGCACTACTACTAGGAAAATGGAGCTCATTATATTTTACTTGCTGTCTCTCACTAGATCTTAATAAGGGCATTTTATTTTTTAGGTGAAGAAGTATGACTTTTATATAAAAAGTCTCAGTAGAACTAGCTGTTGAAGCTTTGTCTGTTTTCTCCTACTTAGCTTTACTAAACTACTTGTGCATTTTAAAAAAGACTTCTATAAAATCTTATAAAGATGATTTTCAAAGTTATGTTCACTGTCAAATATCAAGCAGATGACATAAAACCTGCTGTTAATGTTTTTGTATATAGTCATTTAGCTGTTTTGAAATGTTTCTATCTGTACATATATTGTTTCTTGCAAAATTATTGTCTTACAGATGTATAGATTTACCTATTTTTTCTTAAGAATTCATAAATATTTTTCTATATTGCTAAACATTTCTCTATGATATAGTTTTAACACTTGGATAATATTTTATTACATAGAAGTAGGATGACCTTGTTTTAGAATATTAGGTTGTTTTGTAAAAATATTTTTACTTCGGTGTGCTTTTTTTTTTCACATTCTTTTTTTTTTTTGAGTTGGAGTCTCACTCTGTCACCCACACTGGAGTGCAGTGGCCGCTCCCGGCCACCGCAGCCTCGACCTGCTGGGCTCCGGCGATCCTTCCGCCTCAGCCTTCCGCGTAGCTGGAACTACAGGCGCGTGCTACCACGCCCGGCTAATTTTTGATTTATTGTAGAGATGAGGTCTCACTTGCCCAAGCGGGTCTCAAACCCGCGGGCTCAGGCAATCCACTTACCTCAGCCTCCCAAAGGCGCGGGATTACAGGCTGAGCCACTGAGCCCGGCTTTCAGTGTTCTTTTTGTACAAGAATTATGATACATGAAAAGAAGAAAATGAATTCTTATGTAAAGTCAGAAATAATTACCATTTTTACCTCATTTTGCATTCACCAAAAATTAAGTGTGGGTATAGCTATATATATATTGTTTCAGAATATATATTTTCTGGCATTAAATATTTTCTGCAACATAATTTTTAAGGACTAAGTATTTCATCTTATTAATTTACTGTACCTTAACTAACCAAAGTACTATTAACTATTTAGTTTGTTGACAGCTTTTTCTTTTTAGAAAAATTACTTATTTTACAACTATATCTTAGAGACATTTTAATAGTTTTATTGTAGTAAATTTAGAAAAGTTAAGTTTACATGTTATGAAGATATTCGAATGTCAAGGGCTTAGATTCATATTTAGGAAATTATCTTCAGAAACCTATCAGCTCTCTGACAGATTTGCATCCTAGTTGTTTAGGAATTAACATATACACTCATGATCATCTATCTATATGATTAAACTAAAATCTAATTGTTTTGATTTACTTCTCTGCAAGTATTATACTTTTAAGGTTTGATTTTCTATTATGTGAATTGCCTTTCTATACGTTTTGTCCATTTTATGCTGGAGTAGTTGGCAATTTATTGATTTATGATAGCTCTTTACATACTAAATATATTAATTTTTCCATATGTTTATGTCAGTATACATTTTGCTCTTATTTTTATAATTTTAATTGAGAAATGAAACCTTTAAATTTTATGTAGCCAAATATATAAATCTTGTTTTTAAAGTTTCTTCCTTTGTTATCTTATGTAGGAAGAGGTTTCTTGTCCAATTTAATGTAAATATTTACCAGTTTTTATTGCCAGTGTTTTGCTTAATTTTTTTATTCACAATTCATTAACCAAATGTTTTTGTTGCATATAGCCTTAACTAAAGATCTAGTTTACTTTCCCACTTGATTAACTAATTGTCCCTTTATTAATTTATCTGCTCATATTTACAATGTCATTTTATGCTACAATATCATATAATAAATTGTCATATATACTAGGTTCTGATCCTAGACTTTTAATTTTGTTGGCTTAGCTCTGTTTTCTTGAGTTTGCATTTTTCTTGTACTCAAAAATAATATTTTGAAAATGTATATAGGCCCTTGTATGCTGTGCTTGTAAGACTCAAAATTAGACATATTAAAGTTTAGTATCTATTCAATTATCCATATTAGTTATAGTTTTTTAATCCTCTATATCTTTTTTTTTTGACCACTTGGTGTTTGCTTGAGGAGATTGTGTCTCATATGACTGTTCCTATTAGCTTTTTAAAAGCATTTGCTTTTTATACTTTAATGCTATGGGATCTGGTATATAGTCTTTCAGGACATATCATTTTTATAGATTTTACTTTTATTAAATAAAACAACCCTCTTAATGACATGATATCTTTGCTTTGAATTTGACTTTTTCTTATATAGATATTGTCATACTCTTTATTGTTCCATCTGATATATCTTTGACATTCCTCTCACTTTTCATTTTCTTTGTATTTTGTCTTAAATTGCTTCTTGTGAGTAGTGTAATTTATTTATTACATAGTCATCAAATTTGTCTTTTAAAAAGAGTCTAATGTATATAATCCAAAGTAATATATTTGTCTTTTCTTCTTCATTTTATCTTCTTAAAATAATTACTAGCACTTTTTGAGGTATTTTGTTAAATAGGCTGCACTTTCTTAGCAGTCTGTAAGACCATAAGTTGACAGAGTGGCATATTCTTACACAAACCTAGCAAATAAACAAGAACTCTCCCATACAACATAGGGCATAGTGTGTTCTGGATAGAAATCTTATTTATGAGCCTGTAATTTTCAAAGCTGGACCTCTTACAAAACCAGCACCTAGGTGTTAGTGTAAATTCTTTGTCATATCTTTTCATTTTATTCCAGTGTCACAGGTATTCATCTAGTGCATCTCTCCTGGACTGAGGTATAAATAATCTTTCCTCGTCTCCCTACTGTCTCTTTTTCTGATATTTACCAATATAACACACATGAGGTTACAATTTTCATTGTGCGTTTTGATTCAGTGTTCTTCCTGTGTGGAGTTTTGCTACATTAGAAACACTTCATCCCAGCATGTATCAGACCACTAATAGTGTCTAATACTGACTTATTGATTTCTAAAAGGTAAAGCTGTAAATTTTAAGAAAAGTACTAACTTGGAGCCCCTTTCTCTGGTTGCTTCAAAAAAAAAAAAAAGAATATAACTTGGTACTCAGGTTCAGTGTCAAACCCAGCCTAAGTTTGGAGGGTGTGTGTGTGTGTGTTTGAAGCTACTGGCTGATTCTCAGTACATCATCCTAGTTCTCATCATTAGTAGATAATTTCTGAAGATTCCAGCAACAAGTGTGCTCTCATTCTACTCCATGCTCTTTCCCCCATTATTTAGTGCACTGAAGAAAATCTGCTTCTGACTCTTTAAAGGTATTTCACTGAATAATTTCTAACCAAGTTTCACTTGACTGGGTCTTGCCTTTCTCACTTTATCACTATTCTTGGATGACTGGAAGAACTGTCTCCATATTTCCTTCTTTTCCCAGCCCAGTCTGCCTCACATACAACTGTCTAGTTAATGTTCTTGATGTTTCCAAAGGTTTTTATTTAGTGCTTCCACTCCAGTTTGGCATGGAACCCTGCCACCATTTGGTTTTCACCTTTTCACTTGATACTTCTCTGCTGTAACCAGACTGACCTACTTGGTAAGTTATAAATATTCCTGTTTTTCTACCTCCATGACTTTACTCTTTGTCCTTTCTTCCTGGAGTGTGGGATCCTTCTTTCTCTTTCTCTTTTGCCAACTATTGACATACCTTTCTAACCTCTGAGGTCGGTCTCTGTGGAACCTATAGCATGGAATCATTCCTGGTTTCTCTACGTGTGACCCTTCTCTACTTTTCTGTTTTACAGCCTCCGTTCTGGTGTGATTTTTGCCTTTCTCAATCTTACATTACTGTCACTCAGTTACTAATCTATTCTCACCCAAACTCTCTATTTCCCATCTTCATGGCTGGTACCATTTTACAAGTAAGTTTCTGTTTAGTTAAAGTGGGGACATTGGAAAAGTCTGCCCAACTATGAGCGTTAGCTATCATGTGATTTTGATGGCCATTTAGCACCTCTGTGCTTCTGTGTGTTGCTACATGAAACGGAAGTTGAGATGGAACTCATCAGTTCACTTCCAAAGGGCATAATTTTTGGTCTTTGACAGGCTTCCATCAAAATGTTAAAGTTAATTCTCCTCCTTTTACATTATTAGCTATTGTCTGGTAATCTTTCTATCTTCTAGAGGAGATTTGCTAGGTTCTTCCATTTTTCTGTTTTTATACTTCACATTTCTGTCTTCTTTAGAATTATTAGTATCACTGCAGTGTAGGAACTTTTTTGTAAATCTCTTTTTTGGGATTGTGGTCCAATAAAGCTCATAGGTTTCTCAAAGATTTTTATCCTAAATATCAAAGAAATGCATAGCCTAGTCATTAAATTTGAAACTTGAATTTTATGTGAAAAGTCAAATAACTTGCATAAGTAATAGCATTAAAAATAATCTTTTCCTGATTTCATGTAAGTGGAAACATTGGCATGGAGATTTTACAAAAGGTTATCTCCATTTCCAGGAAGATGATCCAATACTCATGGGTCACCTACTTTCATTTCTGTAGCCCATGATAAAGTGATTCATCACATTTCATAGTGTTTGAATGATTTGATGCTTTCTCTTTTACACTTTCTTTAGCCTCTAAGAAGACACATTATTCATAATTTTTTCCTTTTTGGAAACTTCTGCATGCTTTTTACCTTTCCTTTGTATCTAAGTTATTTTATTTTTTCTTCCTTGGTGCAACTAAAGACTCTTTTTACAGCATTTTTAGTTCTCAATTCTGTTTTACTAATTAAAAAAAGATAATAATGCAGCAAATGCCTTGATTGTAAACCTTGATGTTTTTACCTTTGGTTATATTTCAACATTTCTGTAGGTTTTAGAGCCTCTTTTCTTCTTAAGATTTGAGTGTTGAGGATGTGCGTATTTTATGAAAATTCAAACGAACCATATATCAATTAGGACGATAGGAATAAACAATCAGTAACCACTGATAGCTGTTTGTAGATCATGTGATGCCTCTTTGTAGCATCTGTTATCAGGTCACCTTCATTTCCTCACAAGAACATAAAGATCAGCAGGTGGTCAGAGATAGAAGAATGAATCTGCAAATGGTGAATCCATAGCAATAAACAATAAATGCTAATGTTAATTATTTTCCTTGTATTGTTGATGAAGAAGAACTTGATGTCAATATGGATGGCTTTAGAAGACTTGATAAGTTGCTTCTAATTAAGTGGACTCTCTTCAATGAATATATTTCCTGTGAAGGGAAATGAAAATTGAAGGAGGCCAGCAACGTCTGTTGTGACAGGTAAGTCTTGTTTTAAGTGCTTCCTGTGTGCTATCTTAGTTAGTGCCATATGGCATGTTTAAGATAAGAAGATGGAAGCACGGAGTTGGGAAATTCTTTTTATAGCTACTTCTGGCTGGAAAGAGTTTTATAAAAATGTAAAAAGGTAAAACTACAGTGGGCCTGTACATTACGTCAAATATAATTATTTTTCTCATCCTGGTTTCTATACATAGATAGGCAGGCACATTTTTTTCAGGAATACTTTTGAAAACTATGTTAACCAAATTAGTAATTCTACTTTGTGCATTGGTATTCCATAATAATTTGAGGTTAGAAAAATGAAACTTCACTCACTTTATGTACAGAATAATTCTTCTGTGGTCTAATAGTTGTTTGCCCTTTCTGTTTATGTAGAGATGTGAAAATTGAGAAACCTAGACTGCAAACCTATCCGCCTTCAGGTTCAATGCTTTGTCTTAGAGTTTCTCAGCATGTGGAGACAACTCACATTGGGATCATCTATGGTGTTTGTTGTGTGTCTGTTTCTAGGTTGTTCCTAAGATGTATTGAACAAGAGTCTCTGGTGTGTAGTCATCAGGAATCTGCCTTACAATAAGAAAGCAGATTTTAAACACAGAAGCACCACAGATTTAGTCTCATTTTAAAAGGAAATTTCCATTTTCTCTTTTCCTCTATGACTAAGGACAAAAGAGGAATTCAGCTAGATGTGTTTTGAAATTGTGGTAGGACTATATATTCTAACTGTTTCTGTGCATGGAAAAATTAGTTTCTGTATGTCACTGTTCACATCAAAGGGAGATAAGAACCAGTATTAATTGAATGACTTTTATATGCCAGCTGTTCTGGCAGGACAATGGAAAGGCTTGAATCGTGAACTCTGAGATAAAAATCCTAAGAGGAAGGATCTGTAGGTTCCTGACTCTTTCCTTGTCAGCCTCTGTCTAAACATAGTTTTGAGACACTACATAGAAGAAAGAACCTGTGTTTGAAGTTAGACTTTATTTCCAGGCCTCGCTCCATCACTTACTAGGTCTAGTTACCAAATATTTTTGTGTTTTTTATTGGTACACATTTGTAAAATAGGTGTAGTAACAGATTCTCTAAGAATGAAATGAGGGAGAGGTTCTGGTAAGATGGCGATGGCATAGGTGGAATTGTGAGATTCTCCAAACATGAGTTCCCCAGAAGACTTTTACTTTCCTTCCCCCATCCCCCAGCCCACTGTCAGCCACACCAATCTGAAGCCTGGGGACCCTCGGTCTCGTGCAGGGCCGGATATTGTATCCCCCAGCTGCTGCTGCTGCTCCACTATACATGGACCCTACCCGCCACATGGGAATCTCGGCTCCCTCCCTGGCTGCATCATCTCATGAGGGCCAAGCTGCTGGTCACCCAGGGAGGCTCCCGCCCCTCAGAGATACCAGCTCCATTTCTGGCTGAAGTACCCTGTGAGGGGCCCAAAGCCACTCTCACCACTCACCACCTGCCCTTTGGAGCTCTGGAGCTCTGGGCCCACCCTGGCTGAGGCACCCAGTGTATGACTCCATGCTTGTGTAAGGGAACAGCATATCTAAAGGAGGTGCTGGGAACTCCCAGCTTCCTCCTCCACCTCAGTCAGCTGGGCAGCTGATCTCTGGTGCCTCACACGCCACCACAGCCCATCAGTGGATTGCCCAGGAACCCAGATGAGTGGAGAGAAAGGATGTGCAAAAGAGGAGCTGCCCGCCTCGGCCATTTTCCAGGCAGAGATTTGCATTGCCCCACCCATCTACGAGCAGCCTCCACCTCGGTTCCTAAGGTAATGTCACTACACAGGAGACAAAGCTAAACAGGAGACAAATCCCCTCCCCTATGCTGAATCAGACACTGGCAACTCAGCATCGCAGACCTCTCAGGCAGCAGGCTAAAAGAATAAATCCAAGCTGTGAGTAAATCTAGCTGTCTGCAATGAAAGCAAAGGGGGAGGCTAGAGATCAGAGCTGAAGAGACTTTAGACACTCAGGAAATATTCCAGAGCTAGTCTGATTTGTTATTTTGACTTTTGATTTTATCATTTTGACTATTGGTTGTGCTCACTTTTGTTTGCTTTTAGACTTAGACTATCTGTTTGTATTGGGGAAAATGCATCAAAAGGCATGATTTTATTGGACTGTCTTTGTGTGGTTACTGGTATGCTTTAGGGAACTTTGCTTCTGTGTCTTTTTCACTTCTCTCTGGCCTTCTGTCTCTTTTTTCACCTGTTAGGTGATATGTCTGTTTTCCCTCTCTTCTCTCTTTCTAACTTCCTATTGACCCCCCTTTCTCCATTATGTCCCTCTTTCGTACCTCCTTTTGTTCCAGGGACCAAACCTACATCCCACTGCACAGACAGATTGTAAGGCAATGGAAATAGGTTCCAGTGTGCTCATACACCTGTTGGTGGATGTGGAAATCAGCAGATAGATTCTGAATCACAGCTTTCCCCTCAATTAAACCTCAAAACTTCAAAAAGTACAGCCGCAACCTACACTCTAGCCTCAAAAGTGAACAAAGCCAGAGGACCCTCATAAGGAAGAACAGGACATTGCACAAGCGAAGCAAAAGCAACCCTACCTTCCCTGAGAAACAGAATTGAAGAAGGGGAGGGAAAGGGAGAGAGAGAGAGAAATCTACACAAATGAAGAAAAACCAAAAGAAGAATATGGGTCTCTCACAGACCCCTGGGAGGGTAGACACTGAGAAAACTGACTTTGGAATGCAAACAGTGAAGAGACCCCAGAATGACTGGTCTCAAACTACAAACCTAGATATCAAGACATTAATGGAGAGATTAAAAAGAATTGAGGAGAGACAAGAAGAAACAAGGAAGGAGCTGATAACTGAGATAACAGTAATAAAGAATACTGTGAGTGAAATAAATAACAAACTGATAAGCATGGAAAGCAGAATTACCCAAGCAGAAGAATCTCAGAGTTTGAGGACCAAAATATAGAACTAACTCAAACTGTTAAAAACACAGAAAATAAACTCAAAAAGACAGAACAAAACTTTCAAGAGATGAGTGATTACTTAAGAGACCGAACCTAAGAGTAATTGACCTTCCTGAGGCAGAAAGAGAGACAGAGACCACCCTGGAACAAACATTCCATGGAATTATTCAAGAAAACTTCCCTCATCTAATCAGTGATGGAAAAATTCAAACACAAGAGATTCAGAGAACCGCTGCAAGACAACAAATGAGAAGACCAACTCCTAGACACATAATAATTTGCCTAAACAAAGTAGCTATAAAAGAAAAAATCCTAAAAGCAGCAAGAAAAAAAGGCCAGATCACCTACCATGGAAGACCAATTAGAATAGCAGCAGATTTATCTACAGAAACTCTGCAGGCTAGGAGAGCTTGGAGCCCTGTCTTCAAAGTCCTAAAAGATAAACAATTTCACCAAGAATAACCTACCCAGCCAAGTTAAGCTCCATCAACGAGGGAGAATTAAAATCTTTCCCAGATATCCAATACCTAAGAACTTATGCTGCCACCAGACCACCTCTACATGAAACACTTAAGAAAGTACTAAACACAGGAGAAAAGGAAAAAAGAACAACATTCTTCACAAGAGTATGAGAAAAAGAATAAAATACACATGAACCAACCCCAAAACCAAAAGAAAGAAACAAACCAAGAGGAACAACAACAACAACTCTATAAGAACTCTATGATAGGGACCAACTCTCGCATTTCAATAATTAGCCTGAATGTGAATGGGCTAAATGCACCACTGAAAAGACAAAGAATGGAAAAATGGATAAAATATCACTAGACAACAATATACACCCTTCAAGAGACCCATCTCACCAGAAAGGACATGCACAGACTCAAAGTAAGAGGATAGGAAACAAATTTTCAGGCAAATGGAGCACAAAAGAAAGGAGGAGTTGTGATCCTAATTTCAGACAAAATACCATTTAAGCTATCAAAAATTAAAAGAGATACAGAAGGCCACTACATAATGATAAAATGTTCACTCCATCGACAAGAAATATCTTTCCTAAACATATATGCACCCAACATAGGAGCACCAACTTTCATAAAGCAGCTTCTAGGAAAACTAAAGAAAGATATTGACTCCAACACCATCATAACTGGCGACTTCAATACCCCACTCACAAACCTAGACAGATCATCAGGACAAAAAATCAGCAATGAGATCCAGAACCTCAATGTGACTCTTGATGAAATGGACTTAATTGATACCTACAGAGCACTCCACCCAACCACCACAGAATATACATTCTACTCAGTACCGCATGGAACGCACTCTAAGATTGACCACACACTTGGCCATAAATCAAGCATAAACAAATTTCAAAAGATAAAAATTTTGACATGCACCTTCTCAGACCACAGTGGAATAAAAATAAACATCAACACCAACAAGCTTCCCCCAAAACCCACAAAGACATGGACACTAAACAGCATGATGCTAAACAACTCCTGGGTCAACAATGAAATCAAAACAGAGATTAAAAGATACCTGAAAACAAATGAAAATGAATAAACATCTTACCAATATCTCTGAAACGCCATGAAATCTGTAGTAAGAGGGGAATTCGTATCTCTACAAATGCTCATGAAGAAAATGGAAGGATCACAAATTAACAGCCTAACAAGTCACTTTAGGAAGCTGGAAAAGCAAGACCACCAAAACCCTAACTGCAGCAGAAGAATCCATATCACCAAAATAAAAGCCTAAATCCGGGACATAGATGACACAAAGATAGTACAAAAAATCAAAGAAACAAAAGCTGGTTCTTTGAAAGGATAAACAAGATCAATGGTCTCCTAGCTAGAATGACCAAGAAAAAAAAGAGAAAACACCCAAATAAATACAATCAGAAACACAAAAGATGAAGTCACATTTGACCCCAAAGAAATACAAAAGATCATTAGAGGCTACTATGTACACGTGTGTGGAAACAACCTGGAAAACCTTAAGGAAATGGAGGACTTTCTGACATCACACAACCTGCCTAGGTTGAAACAAGAAAAAATTGAGACCCTAAATAGACCAATAACAATCAAGGAAATTGACTATGTAATAAGAAAACTACCCACAAAAAACGCCTTGGACCAGATGGCTTTCCAGCAGAATTTTATAAGACATTTAAGGAGGAGCTGATACCAATCCTACAGAAAGTATTCCAGGTGATTGAGAAAGATGGAACCCTCCCCAACTCATTCTATGAAGCTAACATCACATTGATACCCAAGCCAGGTAAAGACCCAACAAAGAAAGAGAACTACAGGCCAATATCTTTGATGAACATCGGTGCCAAAATTCTCAACAAGATCCTAGCAAACTAGATTCAACAACACATCTCAAAAATCATCCATCATGACCAGGTAGGCTTCATCCCTGGGACGCAAGCCTGGTTCAACATTCGCAAGAAAATAAATGTAATTATATACATCAACAGACATCAGAACAAAAACCACATGATCATATCATTAGATGCAGAAAAAGCTTTTGATAAAATCCAGCACCCCTTCCTGATAAAAGCCCTTGAACACCTAGGCCTACATGGAACATTGTTCAAAATGGTAAAAACCATCTACGAGAAACCCACAGCTAGCATACTCCTAAACAGATAAAAATTGAAACCATTTCCTCTGAAAACTGGAACAAGACCAGGTTGCCCACTCTATCCCCTCCTGTTCAATATAGTATTGGAAGTCCTAGCTAGAGCAATCAGAAAAGAGAAGGTGATCAGGGATATTCAAATAGGAAAAGAGGAAGTCAAGTTATCCCTCTTTACTGATGACATGATTGTGTACCTTGAAAACCCAAGAGAATCTGTCAAAAGCCTCCTTGCACTGATAAAGGACTTTGGCAAAGTCTCAGGGTATAAAAATAAATGGGCAAAAGACAATCACATTTCTTTACACTAATCATAAACACACAGAAACCCAAATAAAAAAACAAAATTCCATTCACAATAGCCACACACACAAAAAATGAAATACCTTGGCATCTTCCTAATCAGAGATGTGAAAGACCTTTACAATGAAAACTGCAAAATACTGCTCAAAGAAATGAAGGATGACACAAATAAGTGGAAAAATATCCCATGCTCATGGATTGGAAGAATCACATTATAAAGATGTCCATTCTACCTAAGGCAATCTACAGATTTAATGCAATACCCATCAAATTACCAGCAACATTGTTCTCAGAGCTAGAAAAAACAATACAGGAATTCATAGGGAAACCCAAATGACCAAGAATAGCCAGAACAATCCTCAGCAAAAAAAGAAAGCAGGAGGTATAACACTACCAGACTTCAAACTTTACTATAAAGCTACAATAATCAAAACAGCTTGGTATTGGTACAGGAACAGGCATATAGACCAATGAAATAGAATTGAGATTCCAGAAGCAAAACCTAAATTTCTCAATCAGCTCATCTTTGACAAAACCTCCACCACCCACCACTGGGGAGAGGAGAACCTATTCAGTAAATGGTGCTGGGAAAACTGGCTGACCACATGCAGAAGACTCAAACAAGACCCCTATCTATCCCCATACACAAAAATTAACTTTTAATGGATCACACACCTAAATGTAAAATCTCAAACCATAAGAACCTTAGAAAATGCAGGACATGCCCTTATGGAAATTGGAACTGTCATCCAATGCCTGAACAAAACCCAAAACCCACAGGTCATAAGAGGTAAGATAGACAATTGGGACCTCATTAAACTGACAAGCTTCTGTAAAGCCAATGAAACCATCAAGAGAGCAGGGAGACAGCCCACGGACTGGGAAATAGTATTTGCCAACTCGAGGTCTGACAAAGGCTTAACATCTTGGATCTACAAAGAACTCAAACGTGATGAAAAGAAAAAAAACAAACAACCCCATTATAAAGTGGGGAAAAGATATGAACAGACACTTCTCAAAGGAAGACATCCGAGCAGCCAACAGACACATGAAGAAATGTTCAACCTCACTAATCATCATGGAGATGCAAATCAAAACCACATTGAGATACCACATAACTCCAGTCAGAATGGCAATTATCAATAACTCAAAAAGTAACAGTTGCTGGAGAGGGTGTGGTGAAAAGGGAACACTTCTACACTGTTAGTGGGAGTGCAAACTAGTGCAACTTCGGTGGAAAACAGTGTGGTGATTCCTAAAAGCTCTAAATATCGACCTCCCATATGACCCTGCAGTCCCCCTACTGGGAATATACCCTGAAGAACTCAAATCACTCTATGAAAAAGATACCTGCACACGTATGTTTATCGCAGCATTGTTCACAATAGCAAGAACCTGGAAACAACCATGCTGTCCATCAAAAGAGGACTGGATTAAAAAAATGTTGTACATATACATGATGAAATACTACACAGTCGTAAGAAAGAACAAAATCATGAATTTTGCAGCAACCTGGATGGGACTAGTGTCTATAATACTGAGTGACCTCTCACAGAAACAAAGATCTGAGTATCACATGTTCTCACTTATATAGTGGACCTTGAACATCTGTCGTAATACTATAAGAAAAGGATTGATAGTGGTGGGAAACTATGGGGGGAGGGAGGGGAAGGAAGGTGGGATTAACGATAGTCAATATCTGTCTGGGGATGGGGAGAAACCCCTTATCAACAAAGGTGCCTGAATAAAGCATATTTGTATACCTAACCCTTAACTGTACCCCACAATATTAAAACAAAAAATATTGATTAAAAAAAGAATGAAATGAGATGATACATGTAAGATGTTTAGCATCATTTCTGTCTCATAGTAAGTCATCAGTCTTGCAGAAGAAGAGAAAAAACAGAGACTAATAGATTACAAAAACCTAAGAATTCTGAGGGATCAGATGATATCAATTAGCATGATGGGAGTAAATGGTAACCACTGAGGGCTGTTTATGCAGATTATGTGGCGTGACTCTCCTAATCTTAGCATTTTTTAGCAGGTCACTTTCATTTCATCATAAGAATATTAAAATCAGCTGGCGGTTGGAAATGGGAGAGAATCCCTGAATATGCACTCTGATCTCAATTCCGAAGGTTCATTCTAGGGGTTATCTTCAGATTGTCTTACCTTCTTGTAGGCTCATACCATCTGGTCTCCTAAAGTACTCACTTTAAGCAGTAGAACATTCTCCAGAAGTTTGGTTGTTTCTGACATCTTGGTTTAAAGAATATATATGTGGTCCTTTCCTTAAAGTCCAGCATCAAGTGAACTTCAAAATTTTCAAATATTTTGGCATACCATGTTTCCTTTTCTTTCTTTATTATTTATATGTACTTTTGCTCTTCCTTTATTAGTCATATGCAGATTTGTATGTTTAATTAATGTTTTTAAAGTAGCTTTGATTTTACAGAAAATTTTAATTTTTTTAAATAATTTTGATGACTTGTACATTTTTTTTTGGTTTGGGTTTATTCTTTTGTTCTTCTACCTTTCTTAAGTTTAACACTTAGTTCACATTTTCCCAGTCCTTTTTTAATGATATTTCCATGTTTAAGGCTCTAAATTTCCCTTTTATTATCATACATTTTTAATTATACTGCTTTTGTTGTGATTCAATTTTAAAAATTGAATACTTTTTTAATATATGAAAAATTTCAACCCCCCAAATATTTTAAATTTATGATACTCTATGAGCTTTTTTGTGATTCTGAATTTTGATTCTATTACATTCTGATCAGAGATTGTGATTTATGCATCATCACATGTATTTTGTGGGAACTTTCTTCCTGGTCAAGTCCATGGTCAATTTTTGTTAACGTTCCATGTGTCCTTGAGGACAATGTATATTCTCTATTTGCTCAACACACACACACACACACACACACACACACACATACACACACACACACACACACGATCGCCATAAACAAACTTGTGAAGTTTTTGTGCTGTTCAAATGATCTATGTTCTAATTGATGTTTTTTTGTTTAATTTGTTAGTCTGAGAAAGAAAGGCTAAAATCTCCCACAGTAGTTCTAGAATTGTATTTTTTCATAATTCTGTAAATTTATGCTTTATATATTAATAGACACATAGACAATATATGATAGATGGAAATATCTTTTACCATCTCTTCACTTGTAACAATTTTCTTTCATTCTTAGATGCATTTCTTATACATGTTGTATAAATGTTTATTGTTGAGAATCTGAGAATCTGTTCATTCAAAATAAAATGTAATATATATAAATTTATTGTGTTTACAAATATATTTTGATATCCTATTGCATAATCTCTTTGCTCTGCTTTTATTCTTTGCTGCTGTTCTTTTTTCCCCTCTTCGTCCTCCCTCTCCTCTTCTTTTTAAAATCCTTTCCTGCCTTCCAGTATATTGACTAGGTATTCCATCTGCTTTCTTTTTTGGTTCTACTATTCTAGTGGTTTGAAAGTTGTTTAAGTTTTTTTTCTTTTGGTGTTTATCCTTAAAATTGCATACTTGACTTAACAAAATGTATCATAAATCACTATCTCTACCCCCATCTCAGCAGTTCAAGTACTTTAGAATACTTAAATTCCAAACTTTCTCCCATTGTCCATGTTATTTTTACAAAATATTTTATAATATAAAATTATTTCTCATTTCCTTTTGTAGTTAACAAATACATAGCATTTATCAACAGGTTTTTCAATTTCTCAGTGCTCTCTTGTCTTTTGCATTCTGCTTCCTTCTTCCAGGTTCAATTTCCTTCTTATGTATGTCCTTTATTACTTTCCAGAGGTATCAGTGGCTGATACAAGGTAAACTCCTTGTCTTTTCCTAAATATTTTTTTATGATCTTATTTTTGAGTAATAGTCTAGCTATGAATAGAAATCGAATCTGACATTTGGTTTTCTTCAATATGTTGATAATTGTTCCACTGTCTTCCAGGAAGCAGTTATTGAAAAGAAATCTACATTTAAATATTACTTTTTTAAACAGAAAAATGGCTATTTTTCTATATTTCTGGGCGAATAGAAAGCTTCCTCAATGCTTCCCTGGGCCAGTGTAGTGGTTCAGGGTACTTTGTATCCCCTTAGAAGGGTTACTCTTGAATTTCTTGCCCTCATATTGAGCATTAGGACTTTACACAAAGTCCTAACTTTGTGTAAACTGAGGTTACTCTACCTGCACATGCATTCTAAAGCCCCAGTTTTCCAATTCATAAGACCCATTTACTAGTCCAAACGGGAATTTGGTTCTAAACTTTTGATGTGTGTGTATACATGTGTGTGCATGTATTTTCTTGCAGATCTGTTAGCTTCCCAAATTTTTACAATGCAGTTTTCTTAGATGAGCAATAGAGATGAGTTGACACTGACATTGAAAAAATATATTTTGCATTAAATATTTCTCAATCCAAAGTGTGCCACTAGCACTTTTTTCTTAATTTGATTTCCTGAAAGCACTTTGCTAATGACATAATTATAACATATACAACTAAGTAATATCTGAAGTGGTTTGAAAACCTGTACAAAGCATGTGTGAAAATATTGAAGCATGTAGATTGTTTTGAATTGATTGTTCAAAGCATGTTTTGAAACATGTAGATTTTTCTAAATTTCTATGTTGGTAGAAGCTATTTTTATCCCTTAATATGTACCAACTATGTTTTTAGAGTCCTTTGATGTGCTTTTGTGCACAAGTCCTGTTAAAAAGTATTTAAATAATGGCTAAACCAAAATCAATAACTAAATTTACAACAAATTAATAGGAAAATTGCTTACAACTGAGATATTTTAGCCATCCCCATTTTTGTACTCTATTCTCTATTCTTCAGGCATTTGACACTACTGCAAATTGTAGGACACTAAGGCAGATGTGACTCTTGTGCAACCAGTGTTCTTCAGTGTATTGCAATCTGAGCAGATGTTCTAGGAGTGAGGGTGCACATCTGGTTTGCCTCTTTGACCACCAGAATCTCACAATTTTGTTTTGGAATTTATTGTGCTGTTATATCTAGATATACTAATATGAAAAGAAGTTATTTTGCAACTGTATAAAAACAAAGACAATAAAATATGGCTTGAGAATGTTATATTATGCATTTATAAGTATAGATACACATATGCACGTACACATTAAATTCAGCAAACTTGAAACAATGTTCAAAATGTTTCTGCTATTAATATCAAATATTTCTTCACGAGGAGTTTGATAACACCCTCTGCCAGATATATCGCAGATAAATATCTTTATCCAGGTCCAGTTCATATTCTTTTTTATCTCAGTCTCATTCTGTATTAGCCTCTGTTCCCATAACGCATGTGGATGCTTAATATTATTGGCAGACATTTCTTAGTTCTCTGCCATACTTGCTGGAACCAAATGCTAAGGTGTCCTTTAATTCTATTTCTAAGTAGATACTTTGCAGAATGATGGTTCTGTGTTTTTTCTGGGTGATGGTTCTGTGTTTTTTCTGGGTGCCTCCTCTCCTTCTGGGTGGTGGCGCTTTCTCTTTGTTTTGACCACTTAAATCAACCTCATGGAACGCCCTTCCCAAAACTTATCACCCTACTAAATATGCTTGACTCTCAGTCCCTGGCTTAGTTCTCATGATATAAACTTGAAAATTCTTTTCCTTCTTACCCACCACCAAATAAAATCAGTGATTTTTGTCCTGGTAATTTTATTTTATTTTTTTGAGTTGGAGTCTCTCTCTGTCGCCCAGACTGGAGTGCAGTGGCCGCTCCCGGCCACCGCAGCCTCGACCTGCTGGCCTCTGGCGATCCTTCGACCTCAGCCTTCCCAGTAGCTGGAATTACAGGCATGTGCTACCACGCCCGGCTGATTTTTTGATTTATTGTAGAGTTGAGGTCTCGCTGCCCAGGTGGGTCTCGAACCCACGGGCTCAGGCAATCCACTCACCTCAGCTTCCCAAAGACGTGGGATTACAGGCTGAGCCACTGAGCCCGGCTTGTCCTGGCAATTTTATATTCTAAGTCTTTCCTTCTTCTTTTCCTCCTCCTCCTCCTTTTTTTTTTTTGTCAGTGTCTTACTCTCTTGCCCAGGCTAATTGCAATACCGTGATCATGGCTCACCAAAGTCTCCAACTTTTGGGCTCACTTGATCCTTCTATGTCAGCCTCCCAAATAGTTGCGACTACAGGACACACCATTACACTTGGCTAACTTTTTAAAAAAACATTTTTTGTAACAAGGACTGGGAATGTGGCCCAGGCTGGTCACAAGCTCCTGGGATCGACTGATTCTTCCATACCACCTCCCAAAGTGCTGGGATTATAGGCGTGTATCACCGTGCCCGGCCTCTAAATATTTTTTAAGCATTGCTCTCATTATGTCTTCATGGTATTTTTCCCATAAGCTAGGTACAAGGGAATGATCATTTCAAAGAGAGCCATTCAATATCCATTTCTGACCTTATTCTTTAGGATGATATATTTTTTAAAATAACAAAACACTACAGGCTGACTCCTGCTTACTTTTCTAGTCTGCTATAATCTTCCTGTCTTCACCAACATTTGCATTTTATGATATAGTGCTACTATTTTTTTTACCACCTAGCAAGTTGTCTTTAATTATACAATTTTTGTGTGTGTGCTTAGAATGTCCTTTCTGCCCCTTTTCAACTGTCTAATTCCTATTCATCCCTTAAGTCTCAATTTAAGTGTCTTTGTCCCTAGGAAAACTTCATATTGAATGAAGTAGGCTTCTGAGTTCCAGGAGTGCACAGCCCAGAATGCATAATGTAGAAATGATCTATCTCTATGTCTTTCTCTCTCTCCAGACAACAAGCTCTTCTGGAACAAGGAATCTCTATTATTCATTTTTGTATAGCTGAGCTTTTACATTGTTTATAAATAGCTAAATCTGTAATTTCTTACACAGATCTAAGTTGAATCTTATAAAAGACTAAATATTATCAATCAAGAGGAACTTCAAATTTATTCACAGGATAGCTTCAAAAGATGAAAATTTGTTCCCACTGAGACTATTACATAGAATATGGTGTATACTTTGAAGGCAGTGCCAAAGGGCGATTTAAAAATTTTTTTGAATACTGCTTGCCTTGTTACAATAAACCTAGTATCTCCCCCAGATGACCAATTTGAAGAAGTAAACAACCATTTGGATGTATGTTTGTGAGAAAACATAACATTTCTATGTTTTAGTATTCATCTTTTAAAAATAACTGTACCAATATTCAAGTCTAAAGAAGTATGAATTTGTCTGTGACAAAGTAGGACTCCAAAAGTATGAGATCAAACAGGGAGAAAAGAATAATTTTAATTATTTAAAGATACATGAATAGTAATCATAATAAAACCACGAATATGAATATCCTCAAGGTTGTCATCAGAGTCTAAGAGCCATTCTTGATGCTTCTTCCTTTATGTCTGTCTTTTGTCTTTATTTTTTTTAAACCCCAGGGGAGATTATATATGACACCTTAGAGGTACCACGTCTCCTATATTTGAGCAGGTGTGACATCCCCTACAGCATTTAGAAAGACAGGGCTGCGTGTAAGAGGACAGACATCGCAGCAGCATGCTCTTAAACAAAGAGTAAAAACTAGTAAGAATGCAAATGAACCAACACATTGTGCATCATTAATTCTTGATGCCAATTTGAGGTGGGGGAGTTAAAAACCTTTACCTCCCACCAAATGTGCTGTAAAAATTCTTAAATTTATTTGGATAGATTCGTGTTTTGCAGTAAATCATACAGGACCCAAGACCCTTAAAAATTAAATAAAAGCATTACAGGTGGACTTGATAGCAGGAGACATTCCTGGTTTTCTTTGACATTTTACATAAATTTGTTGATAAGAGACAGGGTTCTCAATGACCTAAACAAAGAGAATAGGGTGAAATATTTGACAAAACTGAAAAGTTCTCATGAACCTACTTTTGCTGACTTCTGGGAAAACCTCACTGATGTAAAATATCCTGCTCACTGCCAGATTTGTAGGTTTCTGGTGCTGTTCTGCAGCTGAGCATTTAGTGGGAGAATTGCCGCATCAAAGCATAACTCCCTCAATATACAATGATACACACTTTGTCTTTGAGTTGCAAAGACACAGGAATGTTTGAGGTGTGTCAATTTCTATCCATTTTTAAGAGGACTGAGTTTTCTGATGCTACTGCTATAGGACATTAAGTTAAGTGATTTGTAATTGGGAAAAAAACATCAGCTAGCTGGTTATTTTCTACAGAATAGTTATGGTAATTTTTCTGATATTTAAGCCTTTTATTAGTTGTATTGATTGGAATTGATCTCTGAATTTCTCCTATAAAACATCCACTGTGTATTGTGGTATGTATAGAATCATAAGAGAGTGGTAGCCAATGAATTTTTTTTTGTAGTTTAAAGTCAGTATAAAGAAAAAACACCATGTGAGTTTTAGTAAGAAATACCCTCTCACTGACTTCAAGCTTCAATTTCCTTAAACTCAAATCTTATTGCTTAAAATTTCAGAAGACTTATAGTCTCTGTGGGGTTCATTGCAGGGTCATTAATAAGAACTCTTTTAACATGAGAAAACTGAAGTGAAAACAAGCTAATTGGAGTTCTGGTAAGATGGCAACGGCACAGGTGGGACTGTGAGATTCTCCAAAAGTGAGTTCTCATAAAGATTCTTACTTTCCTTTTTCCACCCCCCTGCCCACAGCCAGCTGCACCAGTCTGAGGCCTGGAGACCATTTGTCCCACGCACAGCTGGCTACCGTAGCCCCTCTGCAGCTGCTATTCCACTCCAGGCAGCCCTGGGCCATGGCTGAGAGGAGCTCCCAGCTCCCTCCCCAGCTATACCATGTCACCTGGCCCCAAGCTGCCCACCACCACCTGTGGAGGCCCTCGGATACTGCCTTGTGGAGATCTGGGTTCCCTTGCTGGCTACACCGAGTGACCCGGCACTCAGCCGCTGCCAGCTCCCTCCCTGGCTGGGTGCCTAGCTCAGTCTCGGGCCATGGCAGGCCCGGGGAGGCCCACCATGCTCGCTCCTTAGAAATACAGGCTCGATTCTCTCCTGCGGTGCCCCACCAAGCCCAAGGCCACTGCTGGCCATGCGGGCCCTCAGTACCTGTACCTCTTGGCTCTGCACTGCCACGTGAGCTGAAGCACCCAAAACCATGGCCAGTGCTCCAGCCTCAGAGTTCCAGGCCCCTACCTTGGGTTCTGGATCCCCACCCAGCCCCATCTCAAGCTGCTGTTGCCCAGGGAGGCTCTAGGTGCCCATCCCTCAGAGATACAAGCTCCATTCCTGGCTGAAGTTCCCTGTGGGAAGCCCAAAGCTGCTGCAACTGCCCGCCACCCACCCTATCCACAGACTGGATGAGTGGAGAGAAAGGACGAGTGGAGAGAAAGGATTGGTGAAAGAGGAGCTGCCCACCGCAAAAGTTTTCCAGGCAGAGTTTGCATTGCCCCATCCATCTTTGAGTAGCCTCTACCTTGGTTGCTAAGGTAACCTCACCAAACTGGAGACAAAAGGTCCTCCCCTATGCTGGATCAGACACAGGCAACTCAGTCCTGTGACAGACCTCTCAGGTAGCAAGCCAAGGGATCCAACCCAACCTATGAGTCAGTCTATCTGCCTGCAAAGGGGAAGGGCTAGAGATCAGAGCTGAAGAGACTTTAGACAACTCAGGAAAGACATCAGAGCTAGTCTGGTTTCTTATCTTGATTTTTATTTTATGTTTTGCTCACTTTTGTTTGTTTTTTGACTTAGACTCCTTGTTTGTGTTGGGGAAAAGCACATCAAAAGGCATGAGTTTCTTGGACTGTCTTTGTGGGATTTCTGGTATGCTTTAGGGAATCTTGTTTTTTTTTTTTTTTTTTTTACTCTTTTCTGGACTTGTGTCTCTTTTCATTCATTAGTTGGTATGTATGTCTGTGTTTTCCTCTTACTCTTCTATCTCTCCAACTTCCTCTAGACCCCCCTTTTTCCATTATTTTCCTTTTTCTTACATCTTTTGGTTCCCGGGAGAAACCTAAACCCCACTGCATGGACAGATTGTGTAAGGCAGTGGGAAGTGGGTTCCAGTGTGCCCATACAACCGTTGGTGGATACTGGATCTGCAGATAGATTCTGAATCACAGCTTCCCACTTGATTAAATCTCAAAACAGCAAAAGGTACAACCCCAACCTACAGTCCAGCCTCAAAAGTGAACAAAGTCAGAGGACACTCATAGGAAGAACAAGAGATTGACCAAAAAGAAGTATAAGCAACCCCACATTCCCTGAAAAACAGAATTAAAGAAGGGGTAAAGAAGGGGAAAGGGGGAGAGAAAAATCTATACAAATGAAGAAAAACCAAAAGAAGAATATGGGTTTCTCACAGACCCCTGGGAGGTCAGACACTGAGAAAACAGACTTCAGAAAGCAAACAATGAATAGCCTGCAGAATGACTAGTTTCAAACAACAAATTCAGATATCAAGACATTAATGGAGAGATTAAAAAGAATCGAGGAGAGACAAGAGGAAACTAGGAAAGAGGTGATAACTGAGATAACAGTAGTAAAGAATACTGTGAATGAAATAAATAACAAACTGATAAGCAGGGAAAGCAGAATGAGCCAAGCAGAAGAAAGAATCTCAGAACTTGAGGACCAAAATATAGAGCTAACTCAAACTGTCAAGAACATAGAAAATAAGCTTAAAAAGAGAACAAAACCTTCAAGAGATGAGCGATTACTTCAAGAGACCAAACCTAAGAGTAACTAGACTTCCTGTGGCAGAAAGAGAGACAGAGTCCACTCTGGAACAAACATTCCATGAAATTATTCAAGAAAACTCCCCTCATCTCATCAGTGATGTGAAAATTCAGACAAGAGATTCAGAGAGCCCTTGCAAGACAACAAATGAGAAGACCAACTCCCAGACACATAATAATTCACCTGAACAAAGTAGGTATAAAAGAAAAAATCCTAAAAGCAGTAAGAGAAAAAGGTCAGATTACCTACCATGGAAGACCAATTAGAATAGCAGCAGATTTATTTACAGAAACTCTTCAGGCTAGGAGAGTTTGGGGCCCTATCTTCAAAGTTCTAAAAGATAAATAATTTCAACAAAGAATAACCTACCCAGCCAAGCTAAGCTACATCAGTGAGGGAGAATTAAAATCTTTCCCAGATATCCAATCCCTAAGAACTTATGCTACCACCAGACCACTTCTACAAGAAACACATAAGAAAGTATTAAACACAGAAGAAAATGAAAAAAGAACAACAACTATCTTCACAAGAGTACAGGAAAAAGATAAAAAACATACAGGAACCAACCCCCAAACCAAAAGAGAGACAACAAACAATCAGGAACAACAAAAACAACTCTATAAGAACCATATGATAGGGATCAACTCTCACATTTCAATAATTAGCCTGAATGTGAATGGACTAAATGCACCACTGAAAAGACATAGAATGGCAAAATGGGTAAAATATCACCAGGGAACAATATATTGCCTTCAAGAGACTCATCTCACTAGAAAGGTCACTCACAGACTCAAAGTAAGAGCATGGGAAACAAATTTTCAGGTGAACAGAACAAAAAAGAAAGGAGAAGTCATGATCTTAATCTCAGACAAAATACCCTTTAAGCTATCAGAAATTAAAAAAGATACAGAAGGCCACTATATAATGATAAAAGGCTCAATTCATCAACAAGAAATATCTATCCTAAACATATATGCACCCAACGTAGGAGTGCCAACTTTCATAAAGCAGCTTCTAAGTAAACTCAAAAAAGATACTAACTCTAATACTTCATAGCTGGGGACTGTAATACCCCACTCACAACCCTAGACAGATCATTGGGACAAAAAATCAGCAATGAGATCCAGAACCTTAATGTGACTCTTGACCAAATGGACTTAATTGATACGTCCAGAACACTCCACCCAACGACCACAGAATATACATTCTACTCATCACCACATGGAATGTACTCTAAGATCGACCACATACTTGGCCATAAATCAAGCATAAGCAAATTTCAGAAGATTGAAATTTTGCCATGCACCTTCTTGGATCACAGTGGAATAAAAATAAACATCAACATCGATAAGGTTCCCCCCAAACCCACAGAGACATGGACACCAAACAACTCCTGGGTCAATGATGAAATCAAAACAGAGATTAAAAGATACCTGAAAACAAATGAAAATGAATAAACATCTTACCAAAATCTCTGGGATGCCCTGAAAGCTGTAGTAAGAGGGGAATTCATATTTCTACAAACACACATGAAGAAAATGGAAGGATCACAAATTAACAGCCTAACAAGTCACCTAAGAAAGCTGGAAAAGCAAGGCTACCATAACCCTAACTTCAACAGAAGCATCCAGATCACCAAAATAAAAGCCCCAATCCAGGACATTAGAAGACAAAAAGATAATACAAAAAAAATCAATGAAACAAAAAACTGGTTCTTTGAAAGGATAAACAAGATCGATGGTCTCCTAGCTAGACTGACCAAGAAAAAAAGCCCAAATAAACACAATCAGAAACACAAAAGATGAAGACACATCTGACCCTGAAGAAATACAAAAGATCATTAGAGACTACTATGTACACTTGCATGGAAATAAACTTGAAAACCTTAAGGAAATGGAGGACTTTCTGACATCACACAACCTGCCTAGGTTGAAACAAGATGAAATTGAGACCCTAAATAGACCAATAACAATCAAGGAAAATGACTACATAATAGGAAAACTACCTACCAAAAAAAAAAAAAAAAAAAGCCCTGGACCAGATGGTTTTCCAGAAGAATTCTATAAGACATTTAAGTAGGAGGTGATACCAATCCTACTGAAACTATTCCAGGTGATTGAGAAAGATGGAACCCTCCCCAAATGATTTTATGAAGCCAACATCACATTGATACCCAAGCCAGGTAAAGACCCAACAAAAAAAGAGAACTACAAGTCAATATCTTTGATGAACCTAGAGGCTAAAATTCTTAACAAGATCCGAGCAAACTGGATGCAACAACACATCTCAAAAATCATCCATCATGACCAGGTAGGCTTCATCTTTGGGACACAAAGCTGGTTCAACATTCGCAAGACCATAAATGTAATTAAATACATCAACAGAGGTAAAAGCAAAAACCACATGATGATATCATTAGATGCAGAAAAAGCTTTTGATAAAATTCAGCACCCCTTCTTGATAAAAACCCTTGAACATCTAGGCATACATGGAACATACCTCAAAAGAGTAAAAGCCATCTACGAGAAACCCACAGCCAGCATACTCCTAAGCAGACAAAAATTGGAACCATTTCCCCTGAAAATGGGAACAGGACAAAGATGCCCACTCTCACCCCTCCTGTTCAATGTAGTATTAGAAGTCCTGGCTAGAGAAATTAGAAAAGAGAGGGTGATCAGGGGTATCCAAATAGGAAAAGAGGAAGTCAAGCTATCTCTCTTTGCAGATGACATGATTTCGTACCTTGAAAAACCCAAGAGAATCTGTCAAAAGCCTCCTTGCACTGATAAAGGACTTTGGCAAAGTCTCAGGGTATAAAATCAATGTGCAAAAACAATCGCTTTCTTTACACCAATAGTTAACAAACAGAAACCCAAATAAAAAGCACACTTCCATTCACAATAGCCACACACACACAAAATGAAATACCTTGGTATCTTCCTACCACAAAAAAAAAGAAAACTGCAAGCTGGACTCGGTGGCTCAGCCTGTAATCCCACACCTTTGGGAGGCTGAGGTGAGTGAATTGCCTGAGCCTGCGGGTTCGAGACCCGCCTGGGCAACTTGGCGAGACCTCTTCTCTACAATAAATCAAAATATTAGCTGGTCGTGGTAGCGCGCACCTGTAATTCCAGCTACTCGGAAGGCTGAGGTGGAAGGATTGCCGGAGCCCAGCAGGCGAGGCTGCGGTGGCCGGGAGTGGCCACTGCACTCCAGTCTGGGTGACAGAGTGAGACTCCAACTCAAAAAAAAAAAAAAAAAGAAGAAAACTACAATGAAAACTACAGCCAGGCTCGATGGCTTAGCCTGTAATCCTGTGCTTTGGGAGGCCGAGGTGAGTAGATTGCCTGAGCCCGCGAGTTTGAGACTTGCCTGGGCAACTTGGTGAGTCCTAATCTCTACAATAAATCAAAAATCACCTGGGTGTGGTAGTGCACGCCTGTAGTTCCAGCTACTTGGAAGGCTGAGGCTGAAGGATCACTGGAGCCCAGCAGGTCGAGGCTGTGATGGCCAGGAGCTGCCACTGTACTCCAGTCTGGGTGACAGAGTGAGACTCCAACTCAAAAAAAAAAAAAAAAGAAAATTACAAAACACTGCTCAAAGAAATCAAAGATGACACAAACAAGTGGAATAATATCCCATGCTCATGGATTGGAAGAATAAACATTGTGAAGATGTCCATCTTACCAAAGGCAATCTACAGACTTAATGCAATACACATCAAATTACCAGCAACATTTTTCTCTGACCTAGAAAAAACAATACAGGCATTCATATGGAAACACAAAAGACCAAGAATAGCCAGAAGAATCCTCAGCAAACACAAAAACAAAAACAAAGCAGGAGGTATCACAATAGCAGACTTTAAACTTTACTATAAAGCTACAATAATCAAACCAGCTTAGTATTGGTACAAGAACAGGCATATTGACCAATGGAATGGAATTTAGATTTCAGAGGCAAAACTTCAATTTCTCAACAAACTCATCTTCGACAAATCCTCCCCCACCCACCACTGGGGAGAGGAGAACCTATTCAGTAAATGGTGCTGGGGAAACTGGCTGACCACATGCAGAAAATTCAGACAAGACCCCTATCTATCCCCATACACAAAAATTAACTCTTAATGGATCACACACCTAAATGTAAAACCTCAAACCATAAGAACTTTAGAAAATGCAGGACACACCCTGAGCAATACCCAAAATGCACGGGCCATAAGAGATAAGATAGATAAGTGGGACCTCATTAAACTGACAAGCTTCTGCAAAGCCAAAGAAACCATCAAGAGGGCAGGGAGACAGCCCACAGACTGGGTAAAAGTATTTGTTAACTCCATGTCTGACAAAGGCCTAACATCTTGGATCTACAAGAAACTCAAATGTGCTGAAAAGAAAAAAACAAATAACCCCATTACAAAGTGGGCAAAAGATATGAACAGACACTTCACAAAAGAAGACATGCGAGTAGCCAACCGACACATGAAGAAATGTTCAACCTCATTAGTCAGCAAGGCGATGCAAATTAAAACTACACTGATATACCACCCAATTCCAGTCAGAATGGCCATTATCAATAATTCAAAAAATAACAGATGCTGGAGAGTATGTGGTGGAAAGGGATCACTTCTACACTGTTGGTGGGAGTGTAAACTAGTGTAACCTTTGTGGAAATCAGTGTGGCGATTCCTAAAAACTCTAAAAATCAACCTTCCACATAACCCTGCAATTCCCCTGCTGGGACCATACCCTGAAGAACTCAAATCACTCTATAAAAAAGATACCTGCACACGTATGTTTATCACAGCATCATTCACAATAGCAAGATCATGGAACCAGCCATGCTGTCCATCAGATGAGAACTAGATTTAAAAAATGTGGTATATATACACAATGGAATATTATGCAGCCATAAAAAAGAATAAAATCATGAATTTCGCAGAAACCTGAATGGAATTGGAGTTTATAATACTGAGTGATCTCTCATAGAAACACAGAGTTGAGTATCACATGTTCTCACGCATAAGTGGACCTTGAACAACTATTGTAATACTACTATAAGGAAAGGATTGACAGTGGTGGGAAACTATGGGGGTCAGGGAGGGGAAGGGAGGTGGGATTAATGGTAGTCAATATCTGTCTGAGGACGGGGTGGGGGGCACACCTCATCAACAAGGGTACCTGAACGATGCATATTTGCATACCTAACCCTTAACTGTACCCCACAGTTTTAAAATAAAAAATGTTAAAAAAAAGAAAACAAGCTAATTATTTTCCAAATTTTTATCCTGAAATAAAAGGAAAGCAGATGTATGTTACTGCGCAGCATATCTTCCCTTGGTCCCCACTAATTCTGCCTTACAGAGGAGTAGAAGGGGCCATGGTGGCAATGAATGAACAAAATCACCTGTTAGTTTAAATGGAGGTGGTTACGAAACAAATTGATATCCCACATAAATGGCTTTCTTTTTCAGTGCAATACAATCTTGATATATTATAGCATTTTCTTTAAAGCTTGTGGTGGGGATTAAGTACAAACAGCAATGCAGACCTACGACTATAGGTTAGCGCCCAAAGACACCACATTTTGTGTTGAAATAATACACAATAGAGAAATAAAGCAAGCGAATAGAATAAAATTCTTCTTTGAGAAAAATAATCTGTTCACTAAGTCATTAACGTTTTCAGGCTTGTAGGTTTTTGATGAGCTTATTTAAAATCTATGGGAGGAAAATCGGCAGCTTAAAATGCTGACAGCATGAAAAACAGTGAGAAATATTTGATTCTTCAAGGGTTCCTTCTCTTACCCCCCAAATAATTTGGTTTTTACCATTTATCTCCTTTGTCTTTTGATAAAAAGAAGGGAACCCTTTGAGAGGACAATTTCGAGATCTTAATCCATACTTCTTTCCAGTTTATCTTTTACATTCAAAACAAACACCTTTAAAAGAATCCTTTTTGGTCTGAGAGAACTGAATGCTAAGCTTGGGTATCAGCAGCTAATTAGCTGCTCATCTGGGGGGAATTGTCAATGAACTCTATCTCCTGAATATTTATTAAAGGATTTGTAAAAAAGCTATTTCCAGAAAAACTGGAGCCTATGGAATATTCTTTCATCAAGCCAGTTGAATTGGAAAGGGTAGTGTATGCCGGGCCATCTCAAACTTGCCTTACTATAGATTCAAATAATAAAAGTCAATGTCTGCATTGTAACCAAAGCATACCATATCGATCTCGTGTTAAATGTTTTTCATTTCAACATCTTAATTGACTTCTTCTTTTGAAGAAGTTTCACTGTATGCCCTGGAAATCCTATGCCAGCTATAATGGTTAGAATCTCAGCATCCCTTTTGTTTACTTGTGTGCTGTCCTCACGTGCTACCTGGGGCTAGGAAAATGTGCTACCTATGTCTTAGGAAACACCTAAAAGTTGTGAATGGCTACACATAAGAACCTGTAATTCTGTTGTGGGGGTACCACATGCTCTAATATAGACCTGGCTGTTGCACCGAGTTTCATTTTATTCCCCTCTCTACCACAACCATGGCCAGAAAGGAGGAATAAGTTAAGAAGACATAAGCAGGGCCTGAGTTTAAACCTGTTAGTCTTTGTTCTCAGTGTAACACAACAAGGCCATGTCAGTACCTTTGCCTCTGTCTGCGCATTTCACGCTGCTGCTTTGCCAGCACCACTGCCACCTGCGCCAGTGCTGCCTCTTCGACCAGGTTTCTCTTCGGGCTGCGGTTTCTAACGCTGCCCATCACATTCCCACCACCCTGGCAATTACCAACACTGTCTTTAGCACCCGCACTTGCTGCTGTTCTCTCTTCATAGAGAAGGGGCTCTCTTTTCCTGACTTTGACAGAAAGGCAAAAATCATCAAAATGAAGAACAAATTATAGCAAAATTGCTCTTTAGGATTCCATGGCCTTGTTACCAATCCTCCTGTTTTCTTGATCTGGAAACAGAGAATGTAGGAAATCTCAGGTTTCCCATCATCTTCTTATTGGACTTCCACCAGACTTTGTCACCAGCTTAGGGAAAAATGGAGGAGGTGCATACAGAGAAACAACTAAGAAGAACAACCTTACCATCAGTTGAATTCCATTAATCCCACATGAGCTCACTAAGGAAACAGGGTCTTTGATAGTCCCTCCACTGATATGGTACAGGAAAAGAAGATCAGAAGGTGGTAGAGATCATAATTATAGCCTGCAGGGATTCAGGGAAGACACGGAGTTTAGGTAGAACCAATAATGCTGTGATTGTTTATGAAAGAGAGGTGGGAAATTTAAACTTGTGAAGTTAAGGGAGATATTAATAGCAATAGAAAATCTGGAAAAAAGTTAAGAAGATAAAAGTAGAGCCCCAGCCAGGCTCGGTGGCTCAGCCTGTAATCCCACGCCCTTGGGAGGCTGAAGTGAGTGGATTGCTTGAGCCCGTGGGTTCGAGACCCGCCTGGGCAACGAGACCTCATCTCTACAATAAATCCAAGAATCAGCCGGGCGTGGTAGCGCGTGCCTGTAATTCCGGCTACTCGGAAGGCTGAGGTGGAAGGATGGCCGGAGCCCAGCAGGCGAGGCTGCGGTGACCGGGAGCGGCCACTACACTCCAGTCTGGGCGACAGGGTGAGACTCCAACTCAAAAAAAAAAAAAAAAAAAAAAGTTGAGCCCAAGTTTAAACCTGCAAGCTTTTTTGTTATCAGGGTAACATAAGCATAAAAATATCTAGGAAGGAACAGGAAATTCATGGTGAAGCTAGGCTGAAAATATAGATGTGGGAAACATTTTCACAGAGGTGACAGTTACAACTAAGAGTAGGCAAGACTATTAATTTGGAAGGATGAAATGAGAAGAACTGAGGAGAGAAATGCAGATTTCCTATATTGACACAGAAGAAAGGAAAAGACAAGTGGGCAGAAGAGAAAAGTAAAAATAATAGAGGTCAAACTGAGAGTGTCTGTAATATCTTGGAAATTATTAGGGTATAAGAGAGTTTGAAGAAGAAAGACATGACCATTATCAAATCATGTGCAGACATAAAGAGTGATGAAAACTGAATTTGATAATTAAAATGTAACAATTCATCTTGGGAATAATTTCATTAAAATAGTGGTGGCCAGTCCCCTATTACAAACAATTGAAGAGTTAAGTTGATAGAGTTCACCCATACGTATTATACTACTCTCAAAAGTCTTCTCAGGGTTCTTCTTGAAGGACATGCTATATGGTTACAGTTGTGTAATTGTGCAAAGATGAAATAGAGAAATCTTTATTGCAGCATTGTTTATAATAGAGGACAGTTCAATATCTAACAAATAACAAATACTAGAGATTTGGTTAAATACTCATACAGTCAATTAACACAACTATTTTAATGAAAGGGACTCACTTCAAGTGATGTGGAAAGACTTTTATGTCAATATTGGTAAATGAAACATACATTTATAGTATATGATCAATTTTATCCAATATATTTACACATATTTTTGAATACTTTTAAATAATGACACGTTATGACTGAGTGGTGGGGTATCAGTTCTAATTTTTTTCCTCTTTAACTTTTTATATTTTCTAATCTTTAAATGAAAAATGCCTTCTATTTTCATAATGAAAATAAGAATAAGTGCAAGAAAGGAGAGAAAATAGTGACTTCAAATGATTTCAAGATCAAGGAAAGGATTTGGGGCTAGTGAATTGGGCATGGACTTAATACAGAAGAAAAGAATAGAAGAATGAAGGAAAAATGTAAACATCAAGTGAGAAAAAAACATAATGAAGCAAGGTTCTGGAAAATGTGCAAAAGGCTAGAATCAAACTGGATTGATTTCCAGAAAAGAGAAAAAAAAATTCTTCTGAAGTTGAAGGAGAAAAAGGATGGCTAAATTTATAGAAAGTCTTTACATGAGTAGACAAAAAATTGAGAGAGCTCAAGTCAGATGGACTACGTTCTTGAAGAAAAAAAGTTCAAGAAGAATTCCGAGCTAAAGGTAAGAGAATGTGTATGGGGACTTGAGAAAAATAGAGAAATTTTGGAAGAGTCATAGAAATGCAACAGAGAAACAGTGAGGGGGAAAACTGAGGGAACAGTGTCAGGAGTCCAGCTGCAATTATACAGCCTGAATTGGCAGTGTAAAATTTTGTTTTAATCTGTGTTATGTGTTAATAGGATTAAAGCCAATCTTCTCATCAATAACAGCCTAGAGTCCAGAAAAGTAAAGGAATACTTCTGCAGTAATCATGAATGATATTGAGCTGCTATTGATCCGTGCAATGTTTGGGAATAAAAGAATTTCTTGACAAAGCTAAGTGAAAGCATACAGTTTCTCAAGTACAGAAACTATCTGTGTCATCACAAAATTCATTTTTAAGAACATAGACATAGTCCTGATGGCAGGTATTTTATTAGGTCACTAAGTTCTTTAAATTTTCTGTAGCTTTAAAAATCAAACTTACTTGACTGAGTTTTGTAACCTTCCAGCTTTTCACATGCTTGCAACATTTTTGTTAGCTTGAAGTAGGGCTGGCTTTGCCTTGTGAATCCGGAAGAGTTGATAGAAAGGTGTTTCTCCTGCTATCCTTAAGAGACTCAGGTTAGAAGCTTCACATGAAGACATTTTCAATATTTCTGAATTCTTTGAGGAAAAGTTAAGCTGATCTAAATATACTGATAGGCAATTAATCAGCTAGTGGTGCATATTTTCATTTCCTCTTGGTTTATAATGCACAAAATTGCCTTGGAAGAAGTACTGCATTACGGAAGCACTAAGACTGATAGTCCAAAGTCCATTCTATGTTGTAAATGGAAAAGGGGCAGAGAAGGAGACATAAAGATTAAAAAGATGGAATTTCTTTCATTCTGTCAAATGACTGTTTATATTGGGCAATACTGCAGACTTGTAGGTTCAGCTTGAAAGTTCTTCAAGTCAGAGGAGCCATTTAATATATAATAGAAAGCAGAACAGGCAAGTCATTTATAAAAATGAAAACATTTCATATCTGCTTTTTTACAGAACAAATTTCTCACTTCTGAGATATGGCTGTTTTATTTTTCTCAGATCAGGGAAATATGAACTAGTAGAGCCCCACATCCAATAAATTGAAGATAGTAGAAATACATTGGTTTAGTTTGTTCTGATGTATGTATTAAGTTATAAACAGGCAATTTAAAAAGTGCATTTATTTGTATTTATGACAGTCATCAATTCCTGGTTATTATATTCTGTCATTGAAATTATAGGCTATTCAAAACTCTGACCACTTTAAATAAGAAGTATTTCTAGTCCCTAGAAATGCTTCTTAATTAAACTTATTAACAAAGGAGTTATCATAATAATTCCTCTTTTAATTTTGGTCATTTGATGCCAGGGCAAATTGACTTTCCCAAGGTCAAGAGTGAATTTGAGTAACTAGAACAAACAGTTCCATTTGGGATAGTGGCATGTCCATCATTGCAACCGCTGATACTTTCTGCTGACTGTGCATTTTGTCTAAGGATGGTAATGACAGAAAAAAGGAATAGCGGGTAGTAAGGCTAGGCAACATTTAAAAATGGTAAAATACAGTAGGGTTGTGAGAAGGCTCACGTTCAAGGTGAGCTACAGCAAGCTATTTAGTTTTTCTGATGTTCAGTTTTTTGTCTATAAAATTGGGTAGCAAACATTAACTCCTTGTTAAGATTTTTGTCATTTTCTTTACTCCTCTTACATAAAAACACAAACCTTCATAGGATGTTAACTAGTTTGTATAATTGTGGCAGCTGTTACTATTAAACAGTAGTGTCTTTGTCATTTTAAAGCATTGAGTGAATTTAATTTTTCCTTAACATCAAGACCATCATACACGTTTTCTCCTATTAGAAAAGCCCTGTTGGTGGTAACTGTGGCTTATGCAGCAGCATTGTAAATGTAAGAGCTGTGGTATTGTCAGAGGGGAAGCTGTAAGAGGAATTGATGATTGATGATTCTGAAAATAAATACAATACTTGTACTAAAAATTCTTCTAACTTGTTTTCTAAGCTTATTTAATTGGAATAAGGAAATCAGCCATCTTTGTTTTGGATTTACAATGACCTATTCCAATCCTATTTATTCATGCTTGAAAAAATTTGATTTCTTTCTCCTTATAGAATGGGTATCAAATTTTTTTAATCAACAGGTTCATTATTTTATTCAATAAATATCTGTAGAATGCCCAGTCTCCATCAGGCACTGTATTAGATATCAAGATTTAAGGTTTAATTGACAAGTCATGAATAAACATAAAATGACCAGAGTCTGTAGTAACAGTAAAGAGCTCTTTACACTCAAGAATATATGAGTGACTTAGTTTGAGAAATTAGAGCACGATTCATGGATGCAATGACATTTTTCTGGGACTTAAAGATTCAGCAAAAATTAGATGTGTGAGAATAGTTTCTGAAAAAGTAGGGTGTAAAAAAAATACTCCCCAATGCCAAGTAATTTTTTTGTGACAGAAATATAGTCTCTGTTGAGATTAATTTACTGAAGTGGAGGTAAAGTTAAAATGTGGTGGGATGGTAGGAATATGGGCATAAATTATTCTTAATAAAATAAAATTAATTAACTAGTAATTGATACGCTACCATTTATTTAGGTTTAGGATCTTGATTCCTCTAAAATCAATAGGCTTCAGTGTTTTTGTTTGTTTACTTTGATATAGAACCTTAAACAGTTAAAATCTATTGACTACTGAACACTAGGCATATTTATTTTATTTTGCTTCTTCCTAGTTTGTAATTTGGGGGATGGAATGGGGATTACCTAATATAAGATATTGGTATAGCTAAAGACTTAATAAATAGTAGATATTATGTACTTAATGTTTCTGTCCCTCCAAGATGTATAGGTTGAAATCCTAACCTATATCGTGATAGTATTAGGAGACGAAACCTTTGGGAAGTAATTAGGTCATAAAGATGGGATCATCATGATTGGATTAGTGCACTTATAAAAGAGGAAGAGACGTAGATCTTTCTCTTTCTGCCATGTGAGGACACAGCAGAAAAGATGGCCAACTGCAAACCAGGAAGAATGACCTCATCAGATACAGGATTTGTTAGTTCTTTGGCCTTGGACTTTCTAGACTTTTGAACTATGAAAAGTTAATGTTTGTTGTTTAAGCCCCCAGTCTATGGTAATTTGTTATAGCAGCCTGAGCTGACTCATGCAGCAGGGTACATGTGGTATTCCCGTTCAGTTATCTAAATCACATCACTAAAATTGGAATTCAGGTTCTGCCACTTACTGTGTGACTATTACTCAATCTTTTGAGAAGTAGATCAAATCAACCAATAATTTTTAGTTATTTTGGCTAGCAATAATCTTTAATTGAACCCACCCAGTGGTATGATGAAGCTAGTTTGCTTGAGCATTGTGAGAGCTGATGATGCATATATCTTCTCAATGCCATGTTTAGTGATGTTACCTTGGTAGCTTGAAATGCGACACAGTGGAAATATTTATATCACAGAAATTGTCAAATGCTACATATCATTTTTACGTATAGAATCAACAAATAATGTTTAGTTATTTTGATTAGCAATAATCTTTACTTGAATCCACCCAGTGATATGATGAAACTAACTTACTTGAATTTTTGAGAGCTGATGATGCATATGTCTTCTCAATGCCATGTGTGGTGATGTTACCTTGGTAGCTTGAAATGGGACACAGTTGTAATATTTACATCGCAGAAATTGTCAAATGCTACATATAATTTTTACCTATATAATTAGGTTGGTTTGTGACCACACTAATGGATTCATTTTTGCATTGTCTGATCTACTAATAAATGTTCAATTCTTATAAGTGATCAGAGGAAAAAAGGACAAAAGAAAATTGATTCTAAAAGTTTTTGCTTTGTTTAAGGCAATGTTGTATCTTACAAGCACCAATTTTAGTTTTTCTTTACATGCTGTTGATTTTTAAAAAATAGCTTTATTCAAATAAAGATTTACTTTCTTAATATGCAAGTGTGTATGTGTGTGTGTGTGTGTGTGTGTGTGTGTGTGTGTGTGCGCGCGCGCGCATGCGCACGTGCTGTTTTAACCAGGGATTGTTTGCTAACAAGCAAGATTAATTTATTAAGTCTAACTCAAGCAAAGGGGAAATTTATTGGGAAAAAAGGGACATTTCCCCTCCCCCCAAAATGAAGCATATCTGTGTCCTGTAACACACAAGAATGTGGAATATGGGGATGTGGGTATAAATTATATTTGTACCCCTGGATCTGGGAACTGAGAAGCTATTCTTTCCATCTTGCTTTCTTTTTCAAAGGATGTGTTTTCTAGTCTCTGTTTTTCCCTTGATATCTGTACTGTTCTTCTGCATCTCTTTGATGAGTGACTTTCTCTGCTTATTCATCAGAATTCACATAACCCAAATTACCATCTTAGTCTCCAACTCTGTGTATATCTGCCAAAATATCTCCTATCTCTGTATATGCCTTAAATGTGTTGAGAGAAAGCTAATTAACTCAGTCCTACTCAAGGATATAACTTGCTTGAGTCAAATGTACACTCCTAGTTCAATCAGTTGTGGCCACAAGGATAGAGTCCTATAATATACATTCAGATATCTAAACTCACACTTTCAGTGAGGTCTGTAGGTGGGGGCCATTTCCAGAGAAGGGGCCATGGTTTAGGCAGATACCCCAAAATGCATTTACTATAAATTTTAACTAAATAGTATGTTCTCTTATGGGGATAGTTAAAACTCTAATTTCTTCTCAGAGCACATTAATGTGTTAATATATTACATTTCATTCTATATTTAGCAACCTATCCAACTATAAAAAAAAACTGATGATAACACTTTGTATTTTCTCCAACAAATCAAATTATTAAATGATTTACTTGATTGTCGTCACACCTAGGGAATGTTTATCTTTATTGTTTTTAAAACACCTTTTATAGTCTAGTATTACAACTTGACCTAATTAGCTGAAAAACTGTATAATCAGCTCTTTAAAAATCTATAAAGCAAAAACATAATAACCATGGTAACCCAAGAAATAAAGTTTAAATTAATAATATAGAGCAGTAGGAAGCATATCTAATAAACATTGTTAGTTCAAATATAGAAATTTCATGTTCTCAGTACTAGCAAATAAATTTCCAAATAATACTTCTTTCTTGCTGATTGATAGAGACCTAGTTTGGATTTATTTCTTGTTGAAATAAATGTGAAAAACTGCCAAAATTTTCTAAATTTTCTTACCTCAGCTTTTATCATTGACATTGTGAAAACATTTTCTTCTCCTAGTGGGGGCTATTGAGGAAAGACGTCGCAATATGGATCCTTCCCGAGGAGCAAATTTCAGAAGGTTGGCCAGAGGAGATGGAGGTGGAAGGCAGAAATTCTAATAAGCAGGTTTTGTTCAGATTCTATTTGTTAATCTCATCAGCGCTTTACTTCAGACAGAAGGTCTGTTCCATCATTTGTTTTTTAAAATAAAGAAAAAAAATCTACTGTTGGAAATGATGTTATTTCAGAATAAGGGGAGCTGTGGAGGCAGCCATCTGCTGGTTCACCCGGGGCCAGGCTCAGCCGCAGGGTATGAGTATGTCTCCTGGATGCTCCCAGAAATGTGAAAGTGGACCCAAAGCAAAGCAAGGGACTAGCCCAGACTCATTCTCTTCCACAGTTTGTTAGGTGCATATATCACCTCTCACTGCGTGCTTCCTGTGACCTTTGAAAGTCACTCCATTCCGTTAGGAACCCGTGGGGTTTTCACATGCACTGTGTTCTCCTTTTTCCCTCGGTAGAGAAACACAAAGTGATTATGATGGCATTTGACTTGCACGCTTTCCTGCTGAGAGAAAAGGTTTGCAATCATGGCATTCAGGGAGAGAGGAGGACAAAGTGGGATGAAATATGCCAGAAAGAGCGGTGAAGCAGATCTAATAGTTCTCTAAGGGGATGTTATGATGTATTTTCCAGAGGTGGATTTTAGCTTGGGTGACACAGATGGCTGCCTGGAGTCCTTGGTGCTCTCCCCGTGCCACCGACTGGGGGATGCTGTGCCCTAGGTGCTGGTGGAAAGCCTCTCCGTTTGGCTCAGGGATCATGGGAGGGATGGGGCCCTCCCTATCCCATAGCTGCTGATGCGAGTGGGTAGGCGTTTGAACTCAGAGACATTTCATTTCGTATTTGTTCCTCATTACTAACTTTCAAGAAGTTATAGATTCTACATCTAAAAATATTTGCTTAAAGCTCAGAGTTGCCACTCTATGAAGCAATGGTGAAAGTGGGATTTTGAGTGTTAAGGGGGAGGAAAGAGGAAGAATCTTTACATTATAATTTTCCTTCTTCTTTATGCTTTTTCAGAAGAGGGAACAAATTAGAAGCTGTTTTTTTATTTTTTTCTTCCCTCAGAAATACTGAAAAAAAATCAAAAACCTATCAAAGATTAGAATATAATTCTCTTATTTTCTTTACCTCAAGTTACATACATGATTCTCAAAACATACGATTCAATTGTGCAGTTGCACTTGAATGCATTGATTTAACAAATGTTTCTAATCATTATTGTGGGCCAGGCACTTTGCTAATGGTGAAAAAAATAAGGCACACATGGTCAGGAACGTACATGTTTTCAACAGATACCTTTTTTACTTTCTAAGTTACTCAAATAATGTAAATGAAGCTTGTGTTGGGTGAGTTAGAGGGTGTAAGGGTGGCATTTGGGATGAGAGTGGGGATGGGGTCCTTAATCTCCTGTGGAGTCTGAGAACGCCTCTTGAGGAATTGGTTTCGTCTGAGAGCAGAGGGACATTTTCTTGGTGAAGTAAAGAGGAAAAAGGAGAACATTTCTGTCAGAGGGAGCAGGTATGAAATTTGAGAGAGAAAGGATGATACATTCAGGATCTTTGGCATTTAGCCCAAATTATTGATAAATTGTGGGAGTGGCAATAGATGCTGGCTGAGCCCATTAAGAGGCTTAGATTTTATCCCACGGACAATGAGAGGCTGCTAGAGATTTAATTAGGGGCGTGACATGCCTGGATTTTTAGAGTATCATTCTTGCTGGTGTATGGAGAATGGCCCAGACTGAGTCTGAGAGGCTGTTACAGTGGCTGAGCAAGCAAATGACAGGGGGTCTGTGCCAGGTGGCTGTGGTACAAATGAAGAGGCAGATTAAAGATATATTTATATGCAGAATTGACAAGCTTTAGTGCTGTAGGATGTGGGGATGGAAATGACTTCCAAGTTTCCTGGTTGGACCCAAACCTGCTGAGAGCAAATAAGGCGGTTTACTGTCTTTTTTGTTTTGCCTCCACCCAGGATTATCATGTTTAGATCAATTTATCTATTTATTTTTTCTTCTTCTTCCTCTTCTTATTTTTAAGAGACAAGGTCTCACTCTGTCACCCAGGCTGGAGTGCAGTGGCAAAATCATAGCTCACTTTAGCCTCAAATTCCTGGGCTCTTCAGCCTTTTGAGTAGCTGGGACAACATACACGTGACCCTGCACCCAGCTCATTTAAAAATGTTTATTGTACACTCTTTAAAGGGGTTGTTTGTTTTTTTTCTGGCGCATGGGCAAAAGGCATGAATAGACACTTCTCAAAAGAAGATATATGGGCAGCCAATAGACACTGACTCAGCCCACTCATCATCAGAGAAATGCAAATCAAAGCCACATTGAGATACCACCTAACCCCTGTAAGAATGACCATCATTGATAATAAAACAAACAACAACAGATGCTGGTGAGAATGTGGAGAAAAAGGAACGCTTCTACACTGCTGGTGGAAATGCAGACTAGTGCCACCTCTTTGGAAGACAACGTGGCGATTCCTGAAAGAACTAGAAATTGACCTTTCATATGACCCAGCAATTCCCCTATTGGGAATATATCCGGAGGAACTCAAATATTTCTACAGAAAAGATACCTGCACACATATGTTTGTTGTGGCTCTATTCACAATAGCAAAAACATGGAGCCACCCCTGTTGCCCATTAAAGCAGGAATGTATAAAAAAAATGTGGTACATATACACAATGGAATATTATGCAGCCATAAAGAGGGACAAACATACGGACTTTGCAGCAACTTGGATGGATTTGGAGTCGATCATACTCAGTGATTTATCACAGAAACAGAGAACAGAGTTCCATATGTTCTCACTCATAAGCGGGCCTTGAACAATTATAATGCTATAAGAAAGCAATTGGCGGTAGTGGAAAACTGTCAGGCAAGGTGGGCGGGACTGGCAGTTGAGGGAAACTGCTAGGGGAGGGAGGGGCATACCTCATCAACTAGGGTACCTGCATGATTGGTGTTTATATACCCTTAATTGTACCCCACATCTTTACAATAAATAAATTAAAAATAAATAAATAAAATGTTTATTGTAGAATTGCAATGAATAATATGTTTGGTGCTATATTGTACTTTGCATATCTTCATATCTCATCTTTACAACATCTTTGTTGGTAGCCCTATTTAGAGATAAGGAAGAAGATAAGGTTTAGAGAAGTCTTAAGTAACTTGTTCAAAATTATTTGACTGGTCAGCTGATATTAATGTCAGGTCTAACTGATTGCAAAGGTTTTGCTTTTTAAAGGAAATATATCCATGGCCAGTTCATGTTTTAAGGACATATTAATTGGCAAAATCCATGATAACCCAATTCATCATCTCATTTACCCTCACAATCACCCTGTGATATCCATATTGCTGTGCTCCCAATTTACAGATAAGAGTAGTCCAAAGAATATAAAAATCTTGCTCATTTCCCTAGTGTGAGGAAATCCTGTAGTTGTTCCCAGACTCCAGAATTCATTCTCTTAAAAATTACCTAAATTTCCAATAATAAAATGTCCAATGAAGTTAAATCATGTTTTATAGCCAGTTAGAGTGGTGATTCTCTGCTGATCATTTCAGTGTTCATATGATCTAGCACAATGCATTTTTAAGGAGCTTAGGAAAGAAAACATGGGTGTCATTTTGTCCACAGGGTGTTGGAAAGGGCTATATACATGTGTGTGGCTAAGTGTGTAAGTGTTCATTTGGAAGACATATAAATGGCATTTGAAGAATTAACTTTTCAGAGTTAACTTTTCTTCATTTTGCACATTGTCAAGGGACTTTCTTGATAATTCCTATATAATTCAATATCAGGCTCATGAGTGTTAGGAAGGGATATACGTTAGATATAGATAAAAGGAGGAAAAGGAAACTTGAATATATCTAAGTTAAAGGGAAACAAAACATTTCATGAAAATAACTGTGAATTTCAATTTACTTGAGTCCAGTGAGCCCATCATTTTTGGAGAGTAAATTGCCAATTTTGCAACTAATAAGGGCCATTTTGTCTCGCCCAAACTGCATGTCTAGTGCTCCCAAGGGAGGAAGAGCTGGACTGGAAAGTATGAGCTCCAGCTCTGTTTACTCTCCTACCAGATCCTTTCTCAAACTCTGGCTTCAAGAATGCAGGTCAGACAAGAAATGAGTTTATGTAAAATACTACTAGCGATCTAGCCTACCTCTCTTTCACTTACCTCCTCTTTTACCTTCTGCCCCCATGTTGATTCTTAGGGAACGATCACTGTAGTCCATAGTTTTGGCTAAGAGTCATTCGTGATTACCAAAGAATAACTTTGCATGATGCATTTACTCTTTCTGGTGAACTACAAGAGTTGCTTACTAAATGGCATCTTAGTTTCTTACCTTCTAAACTACCGAGTTTATAGCAAGAGATAGCAGGAGCAGGCATTTTTGACTGTTCCTGTTCCATACTTTGTTTCCACTTTATAGCTGGTGAATATAGATAGTCCTATTACATTGTGACTACCAATCAAATGGGATATTGGTGCTGATCACTGCAACTGCCAGACAAAAGGTAGAGTTGAATTGGTTCATGGATGGATTTTCTTATGGCAGAGATATGGAAAAATATTAAAAACAGTAGCCCTGACTCAGCAAATAGAGGATCTTGAAGAAGAGTGGTTAGATTTTTGGAGAGGGAGTAATTTGGGAGGGTGAGGAGAATTTTTTTCTTTGCTGCCTGTGTTTGCTTTCAGCAACATCAGGTTATGAAACATATTATCCTTATATATTGTGGGTATGAAGGGGGTAATGGCTCATTGACAAAATGTTCTTGAAATGATATAATCTGATGATTGTATCTTGTTAAACTTTATTTTTGTTTGCTTTATTTGAGCTCCTGGTATCCAAACGGCAGGGTTTCTTACCTATGTAACCTAAAACAGTTTGTGATAAAGACAGTGGGTTGCAATTGGCTGAAAAATAGGACACAGGAATAGGTCCTAAACAGTCAATTCTTGCATGTTTTTCAGTTAGTTTCTAGAATTCCAAAATACAATTTATATAATAGAAAAAATGAGCTGTGTTACTTCAGCACAGGTTTTGACCACAACTAAACTTGAAAGAGCAGACCATGACCCTGGTCTAAATGACATAAGATCACACTCTGAAAACAAACAAACATACATACATTTCTGGCTCATAATGCTCACAATGTTCCTTTACACATTGTTCTTTTTTTTATTTGGCTGTAAACTCTTTTAAAAGATACAATGAAGTAGAAGATTTAACATTTATCTTATTATTACATTCAGATTATTGTCTTATTGCTGAACTTATCACAAGACCTAACCTTTACAGATGTTACTCTTACTCAAATACTTAGAATCTTTCCTTACATCTTTCTCTCTCATCTCTTTATATATATATATATTCATCTTTCTTTATCTTATCTATCAGTCTATTTATATTCACCAACTTCTCTTGCATCTTTCTCTATCCTGCCATATATTCAAAGTATGATATGTGTACACACACATGCGCCTACGAACAGTAGCCATGTCACTACAATAGTCCAGTAACAGAATGTGCTATGTCTACAGGGAATGATAAATGACTAAATTAAATAAGTACTCTTTAGCTCTTAACTATGAGAGGCAGAAATCACCCTAACTCCTTTAACTTTTTTTGTTTATACACACCTATGCCAGTTTATTTCCTTCACTGAGACATCTTTTTATTCTAACCCCACATTGGGAAAGCAGACTATCCACCATAGAGTAAGCCCATAGGAAGTACTAGATATGAACTAGAAATGTCTTTACTTCTTCCCTTAACTTGGCAAAAATGAAAGGAATGTAGGATGAACATTTGAAAGAAAAACACTTTTAAATGTCAATATATTTTCCATCTCTTTTTAATTATCCCTCTTCTTTTTCCTTCTCCATCTGTCATTAACATATAAACAGGCATGCTCATTTAAAGTGTTATTTCTCTCTAGGAGGTACTTTTAGGAATATAGAAAATTGCTGAAAAAAGAGAAAAACATTAGTAAACCTACATTCTGATTAACATTGCAAACGATATGAGTTGCTCTTCTTTTGCAAGTGAAAGTGAGAATCTCTAGTGTGAAGAAGAGTTAGATGCTCATGTGATTTCTTTTTAATTCCTTCTGTTTTAGAGAGAGAATATCAGAAGAGAAGAAGGGAAAATTATAGAGGTAAATATAGTAGCATGCAAAATCTACATTTGTTAGATATTCAGAACTTACTGTTCATCAACTTAATAACTTTTGAATCATAAAGAAAGCAGCACAACATAGTCTGAGTATGTGCAAAGAGTGTTAGCCCAACTTTGTAAATATAGGAAGATATTTTTTGTATATACACACCTATGCCAGTTTGTTTTCATTCTTTGAAGTTCTTAGCTGATATTAAAAAATAAAAATGCTGTAAGAGCAAGAACTTGTTTTATTGTTATTAGTATTCACAGCCTCACACATTGTATGTAAATTTGAAGAAAAATGAGATGCATATTCTAATACAGTGATATATACTGTTGCTTGTCATAAGAAGAATATGTAATGGAGTATTTTCAAGGTTGTGTTTAATTTATTCTCAGTGGAAGCTTTTCTCCATTAATTTATCAACACAGTTTGCCAATCTGAGTTTAGACTTTAGAAAAGAAATGAGGTGTTTTTACGTATTGCAGGAAGCATCTTCTGATGTGCATGATAATAATTATGATTTGTTAGTTACTTACTAATGCTATACAAAAGTTTACCTTGTTAACCAAATGAATTTAACCAAATCTTGACTATCATTGCCTTAGGAGATATAGTCCTGTTTTGTTTTAGGCATAATTTTGAAACTTATATTGTTATTTTGCTGAGCTAAGCTTTCTGAGTACAGAGGCTATATATACACAGGAAGGAAAACCAAATTTTCTAATTGCCCTAAATGTGCAATAAGAATCAACCACAAAGAGGAAAAAACATGAATCAAGCATTTAGCCATTAAACTGTACCTAATAGGCATTTATTCAATGGGCCTTATGAATGCAAGTCGTGCCCCATTTAAAATTTAACTGAAATGATTGCACATTTCATTAGTGAAGATTATTACCAATTTGTTCCTTCCAAAAATCATGTGTGTGTGAAAAACACTGTTAGAGGGTAAACAGTACTTTGCTTTAAGGAAGAAAATTAAGATGGCCTATTTCATTAAGGTCAGTAGAGTAGATTAATAGATTTTTTTCTCTTTTTCTTTGCCTTCTTTATTTGAAGAATTGAAACTTCAAAAAATAATTCCCAATTTTATTCCACAATTCAATGTGAAATGATTTTTTTCTTCCAATGCATTCAATATTAATTTTTAAATATTGGGGCAACGTTTTGGGTCCCCTCCCACTGTGAGAACTTTTCTGTCCTCTCAATAAATCCTGCTTTCAAAAAATAAATGCTAAACTCAAACTTAAAAATATTTGAGTGACTTATAAATATTAACATTCTGAATCTGCATTTACACAGAAATGTGATGTCTTCAATTCTTAAATCTCTGACTGTATAATGAGAAGGACCAGTGTTCTTGTTCTAGTTTACAACTAACCAGCTGTACAACTTGGACAAATAACTGAACCTCTCTGGGCTTCAGTGACTGCTTCTGTAAATTAAAAATATGCAAAGATTTCTTTTTTTTTTGAGTTGGAGTCTCACCCTGTCGCCCAGACTGGAATGCAGTGGCCGCTCCCGGCCACCGCAGCCTAGACCTGCTGGGCTCCGGCGATCCTTCCGCCTCAGCCTTCCGAGTAACCGGAATTACAGGCACGTGCCACCATGCCCGGCTAATATTTTGATTTATTGTAGAGATGAGGTCTCGCCTGCCCAGGTGGGTCTCGAACCCGCGGGCTCAGGCAATCCACTCACCTCGGCCTCCCAAAGGCGTGGGATTACAGGCTGAGCCACCGAGCCCGGCTTACGCAAAGATTTCTAGACTTTCTTTCATCTTAGAACAATTTATTATTCTGTTGTAAAAACACTAGTACTATACTTCTGCATAAAACACTAGTTCTACTTAGGACCACACTTACTGCCTGTCAGTTTCTTGTATGAAGAGCTATATGTTGATTTCCAAAATGGATGACATCTGCAAAATATTTATTTTTTGGTGGTAAGATGGAGTTTGCATTAATCTAAATCAAATTCTATTTGGACTTTTGAAAATTAAATGTGATTATCTCCTTGCTCCAAAATGAAGTAATGCACTAAAATTTATTGTCTATTATATGCTGTGCATGGTGTTATGTACCAAGACTACAATGTTGAACAATACAGACTGTGAGCCTGCCCTCATAGTCCTTACAGTTTAGTGAAGAGACAGGTATTAATCAAGTGTAACTCTGTCCTTAATCCATAAAGTTTAAGTAATATATTATTGTCAGTTTAGTCCACCAGAAACTGCAAAACCAAAAACACGTAACAAACAGTTGTTAAAAAAGGAAACACTTTCTTATACATGATCAGAAATGCCTTCAGAGTCCAGAGAATGGTATACACATTTCCCGACTCTCAGCTTTACCTATGTAGTATTCTCTTTATATGGCAATATTCCTTACACCTTTTATCCTTCTTAATTTCTAGGCTCCAATTTAGTTAAGCAAAAGTGTAGTTTTGCTTCAACTAAGTCCCAAGTCCTCCCTCCTACCCTTGTTCTTCAAATCCATAAGATAAAGCATCGCTTTGTTTGGTGTTTTTAATTTTTCTGTATGTGGGATTTCTATGAGAGCAGTCAGCACTTCTCATTATGTATGATTTCTTTCAGCATATCTCAAATGCATTTTTATACAAAAAGACAACCTTTCTTCTGGAGCAAAGAGGGCAAGTCAGAACTGTCTGGGGTGGAGAATGACCTTGAGGTCATTCGAAAACTATAATAATTGATGTGCAATTACAAACAAATTTTAAATACTCTGATTTTTTTTTCCAAAAACTTTTCAGGGAAGAGTTACCTGAGGAAGTGACAAAACCATGAGGAAATTGGTAACTAGTGTGTGGCAGCAACTGAAAGGGAGGCGAGGGAAAAGAAAGAACAGGTAGAGACTTGGGAAGATTTTTCCTAGAAAAATACAGAGCAGTACATAAGGATAAAATTCACTCCCACAAAGGAAAATTTTGATATAATGAAAACAGCATGTATTAGAGCAAATTGTTATTGTTAAATCTACCTTTTTCCGAGTTCTCTCTACTCAGAAATGGGTAGCAGAATGCATATCAAGGTGGATATAGGTAAGCACACTACTGAATTATTTGTAACAATCTTAAATCTGAAACTGTTACCAGAAAGCCAAAAGAACTAACAATGAAGAAAAGGCCAATGTCCTTTTAGTTATAAATATGTGCTGACATTTTACATGTAAATTATCTTTAAATTCTAACTGAATATTTCATATTCACAAATATTGACAATACTTTAGTTGTACCAGATAAAAAGAACATGTAAGAAATAATGACTTCTAATTGCAAGTTTCACCTCAATGGCATGGGGAAAATGCATTTAATTTATATTTGATATTTTATTCTAATCTATTCTGTTTTTTATTGCTGGACTTCAAAGATTCTAAAAGTGTATTTCACAATTACTTTTTTTTGAGTTAAAAGACCACCAAACATGAGTTCAAAAACTTGGGTTTTTATTTTTTAATGTAATTGTCTTTGAAGTTTTAAAACTGACTTGATTGCCTTTTTCTTTTCCATGTGTTTAGCATACGTAACCAATAGCAGATGCAATCAATGAACAATGACTCTAGTTTCTTTGGTAGTACGTTTAGTATTGCAATTGCATTTCTTTTGCTTTTTTTTTTTTTTTTGAGTTGAAATTTCACTCCTCCAACACCCAGATTGGAGTGCAGTGGCATGCTCATGGCCACCCCAGTATTGATCTGCTGGACTCTGGTGATCCTCCTGCCTAACCCTTCCAAGTAGATGGAACTACAGGTATGAGCTAATGTGCATGGCTAGTTTTTAACTTATTGTAGAGACGAGGTCTCACTAAGTTACCCGGGCTTGACTATCACATTTCTTAACTTTAACTTCTATAATCAGACCTTTTACATGAAAAAGCATAAACCAAACCATTTTCTATACATACCATTATGGTGTAGAACATGTGCTTTGAGAACATAGGAAAACCTACTTTATTTATTTATTATTATTATTAAAAAAATTTTATTTTAAAGATGTGAGGTACAATTCAGGGTTAAGTATACAAATGTTCATTATGCAGGTACCCTTGTTGATGAGGTGTGCCTCCCCTCCACAGTAAAATTCCACTACTGCCAATCCTCCCCCAACCACGCCCCCACCAGCAATTTCCCACTACTGACTGTCTCTTTCTTTCTTTTTTTTAATAATCAATATATATATATATTTAATCAATATTTTTAATTATGATTTTGTGGGGTACAGTTAAGAGTTAGGTATACAATTACGTTTCATTCAGGCACCCTGTTGATAAGTGGTGTTTCCCCATCCCCAGACAGATATTTGCTACTGTTAATCCCATCCCCCTCTCCCCCATAGTTTCCCAGTACCATCAGTCATTTTCTTATAGTATTACATTGGATGTTCAAGGTCCATTATATGAGTGAGAACATGTGATACTCGGATCTTTGTTTCTGTGAGAGGTCACTCAGTATTATAGACTCTAGTTCCATCCAGGTTGCTGCGAAATCTTTCTTTTCCTTCCTTCCTTCCTTCCTTCCTTCCTTCCTTCCTTCCTTCCTTCCTTCCTTCCTTCCTTCCTTCCTTCCTCTCTCTCTCTTTCTTTCTTTCTTTCGAAAGCAGGATTTATTGAGAGGACACAAAGCTCCCACAGTGGGAGGGGACTGATAATATTGCAATATATATTCAAGGTCCACTTATGAGTGAGAGCATGTGATAATCAGTTCTTCGTTTCTGTGATAGATCACTCAGTATTATAGACTCTAAGTCCATCCAGGTATGAAGTTCTTACTTTGGTCCTTCTTTATGGCTATGTAATATTCTATTGTGTATATATACCACATTTTTTTTTATCAAGTCCTCTTTTGATGGGCAGCACAATTGGTTCCATATTTTTGTAATTGTGAATGATGCTGCAATAAATATACATGTGCAAGTATCTTTTTCATAGAGTTTCTCTGGGTATATTCCCAGTAGGGGGATTGTGGGGTGATATGGAAGGTCAATTTTTAGATCTTTTAGGAATTGCCAAACTGTTTTCCACAGAGGTTGTACTAGCTTATATTCCCACCAACAGTGTAAGTGTTTCCTTTTCCCTATATCTTCTCCAGCATCTGTTGTTTTTTGAGGTATTGATGATGGCCATCCTGACTGGAGTTAGGTGGTATCTCAGTGTGGTTTCAATTTGCATCTCTTTGATGGCTAGTGAGGCTGACCAGGTTTTCATATATTTGTTGGCTGCTCATATGTCTTCTTTTGAAAAGTGTCTATTCATATCTTTTGCCCACTTTGTAATGGGGCTTTTTTCTTTTTTCTTTTTAGCACATTTGTGTTCCTTGTAGATCCTAGATGTTAGGCCTTTGTCAGATATACAGTTGGTAAATATTTTTTCCCAGTCCATGGGCTGTCTCCCTATTCTCTTGATGACTTCTTTGGCTTTGCAGAAATTTGTCATTTTAATGAGGTTCTACTTGTATATCTTATCTCTTATGACCTGGACACTTGGGGTTTTGATCAAGAATCAGTTGCCAGTTCCAATTTCCATAAGGGTGTCGCCTGCATTCTCTAAGTTCCCTATAATTTGAGGTTTTATGTTTAGGTTTTTGATCCATTTAGAGTTGACTTTTGTGTATGGTGATAGGTAGGGGTCTTATTTAATTTTCTGCATGTGGTCAGTCAGTTTTACTGCACCATTTACTGAATAGTTTCTCTTCTTCCTAGTGGTTGGTGGTGGAGATGAGTTGGTTGAGAAATTTGAGGTTTTGAGTCTGGTCTCTATCCTGTTCTATTGATCTATATACCTGTTCTTGTGAAAATACCAGGCTATTTTGATTATTCTAGCTTAAAGTTTAAAGTCTTGGAGTGTGATACCTACTGTCTTTTTTTGCCAAGGAATTTTTTGGCTATTTCTGGTCATTTATGTTTCCATATGAATTCCTGTATTGTTGTTTCCAGGCCTGAGAAGAATGCTGCTGGTAATTTAATGGGTATTGCATTAAATCTGTAGATTACCTTGGCTAGAATGGACATATTAACACTGTTGACTCTTCCAATTCATGAGCATAGAATATTTTTCCATTTGGTTGTGTCATCTTTGATTTCTTTTCTTTTTTTTTTTGTATGTCATGTATTATTTATTTTTAAAAGAATATCACCCATCTCATTTCCAAAGATTATTTATTATTAATTTATTATGAATTATATTATTCAAATTCACTGACAACTTATTTATTCTTTTTTTTTCACTTTTAATCAATATTTTTTATTATGATTTTGTGGGGTACAGTTAAGGGTTAGGTGTACAATTACATTTCATTCAGGTACCCTGTTGATAAGAGGTGTTTCCCCATCCCCAGACAGATATTTGTGATTGTTAATCCCATCCCCCTTCCCCCCCACATAGTTTCCCAGTACCGTCAGTCATTTTCTTACAGTATTACATTGGATGTTCAAGGTCCATTATATGAGTGAGAATATGTGATACTCGGATCTTTGTTTCTGTGAGAGGTCACTCAGTATTATAGACTCTAGTTCCATCCAGATTTCTGTGAAATTCATGATTTTGTTCTTTTTTATGGCTGTGTAGTATTCCAACATGTATATGCACCACATTTTTAAAATCCAGTACTCTTTTGATGGGCAACATGGTTGTTTCCAGGTTCTTGCTATTGTGAACAATGCTGCGATAAACATACATGTGCAGGGATCTTTTATATAGAGTGATTTGAGTTCTTCAGGGTATATTCCCAGTAGGGGGATTGCGGGGTCATATGGGAGGTTGGTATTTAGAACTTTTAGGAATCGCCACACTGCATTCTACAGAGGTTGCACTAGTTTACACTCCCACCAATAGTGTAGAAGTGTTCCCTTTTCACCACACCCTCTCCAGCGGCTGTTGTTTTTTGAGTTGTTGATAATTGCCATTCTGACTGGAGTTAGGTGGTATCTCAGTGTGGTTTTGATTTGCATCTCCCTGATGATTAGTGAGGTTGAGCATTTCTTCATGTGTTTGTTGGCTGCTCGGATGTCTTCTTTTGTGAAGTGTCTGTTCATATCTATTGCCCATTTTATAATGGGGTTGTTTGCTTTTTTCTTTTCAGCACGTTTGAGTTCCTTGTAGATCCAGGATGTTAAGCCTTTGTCAGACCTGGTGTTCGCAAATACTTTTTCCCAGTCTGTAGGCTATCTCCCTGCTCTCTTGATGGTTTCTTTGGTTTGGCAGAAGCTTGTCAGTTTAATAAGTTCCCACTTGTCTATCTTCTCTCTTATGACCTGTGGTTTCGGGTTTTGTTCAGGAATTGGATGCCAGTTCCGATTTCCATGAGGGTATTTCCTTCCTTTTCTAAGGTTCTTATGGTTTGAGGTTTTACATTTAGGTCTCTGATCCATTTGGAGTTAACCTTTGTGCATGGGGATAGATAGGGGTCCTGTTTCAATCTTCTGCATGTGGTCAGCCAGTTCCCAGCACCATTTACTGAATAGGTTCTCCTCTGCCCAGTGGTAGGTGGTGGGGGCTTTGTTGAAGATGAGTTGGTTGAGAAATTGAGATTTTACTTCTGGAATCTCAATTCTATTCCATTTATCTATATGCCTGTTCCTGTACTAATACCAAGCTGTTTTGATGATTGTAGCTTTAGAGTAAAGTTTGAAGTCTGGTAATGTGATACCACCTGATTTGTTTTTTTTTTGCTGAGGATTGTTCTGGCTATTCTTGGACGTTTGTGTTTCCATATGAATTCCTGTGTTGTTTTTTCCAGGTCTGAGAAGAATGTTGCTGGTAATTTGATGGGTATTGCATTGAATTTGTAGATTGCCTTAGGTAAGATGGACATCTTCACAATGTTGATTCTTCCAATCCATGAGCATGGGATATTTTTCCACTTGTTTGTGTCATCTTTGATTTCTTTGAGCAGTGTTTTGTAATTTTCATTGTAAAGGTCTTTCACATCTCTGGTTAGGAAGATGCCAAGGTATTTCAGTTTTTTTGTGGCTATTGTGAATGGAATTGTGTTTTTTATTTGGGTTTCTGTTTGTTTATTATTGGTGTAGAGAAATACAATTGTCTTTTGTACATTTATTTTGTATCCTGAGACTTTGCCAAAGGCCTTTATCAATGTAAGGAGGCTTTTGACAGATTCTCTTGGGTTTTCAAGGTAAACAATCATATCATCTGCAAAGAGAGACAACTTAACTTCCTCTTTTCCTATTTGGATACCCCGATTGCCTCCTCTTTTCTGATTGCTCTAGCCAGGACTTCCAATACTATGTTGAACAGGAGGGGTGAGAGTGGGCATCCTTGTCTAGTTCCAGTTTTCAGGGGAATTGGTTCCAATTTTTGTCCATTTAGGAGTATGCTGGCTGTGGGTTTCTTGTAGATGGCTTTTACTATTTTGAGTTATGTTCCCTGTATGCCTAGATGTTCAAGAGTTTTTATCAAGAGGGGGTGCTGGATTTTATCAAAAGCTTTTTCTGCATCTAATGATATGATCATGTGGTTTTTGTTTTGACATCTGTTGATGAATTTAATTACATTTATGGTTTTACGAATGTTGGACCAGCCTTGCATCCCAAGAATGAAGCCTATTTGGTCATGATGGATGATTTTTGAGATGTATTGCTGAATCCAGTTTGCTAGGATCTTGTTGAGAATTTTAGCATCTATGTTCATCAAAGATATTGGCCTGTAGTTGATACCTACAGAACACTCCATCCAAAGACCACACAATACACATTCTACTCATCACCACATGGAACATATTCTAAGATCGACCACATACTCGGCCATAAATCAAGCATAAGCAAATTTAAAAGGACCGAAATTCTACCATGTACCTTCTAGGACCACAGTGTAATAAAAATAAACATTGACACCAACAAAGTCCCCCCAAAACGCACAAAGACATGGACACTAAACAGCATGATGCTAAACAACTCCTGGGTCAATGATGAAATCAAAACAGAGATCAAAAGATACCTGGAAACAAATGAAAATGAAGAAACATCTTACCAAAATCTCTGGGATGACCTGAAAGCTGTAGTAAGAGGAGAATTTATAAACACACATGAAGAAAATGAAAGGAACAGAAATTAACAGCCTAACAAGCCACCTAAAGAAACTGGAAAAGCAAGACCACAAAAACCCTAATTTCAGCAGAAGAATCCAGATCACAAAAATAAAAGCTCAAATCCAGGACATAGAAGACAAAAAGATAATACAAAAAAATCAATGAAACAAAAAGCTGGTTCTTCAAAAGGATAAACAAGATTGATGGTCCCCTAGCTAAACTGACCAAGAAAAAATGAGAAAAAAACCAAATAAGCACAATCAGAAACCAAAAGATGAAGTCACATCTGACCCTGAAGAAATACAAAAGATCATTAGAGACTACTACGTACACTTGTATGGAAACAAACTTGAAAACCTTAAGGAAATGGAGGACTTTCTGACATCACACAACCTACCTAGGTTGGAACAAGAAGAAATTGAGACACTAAATAGACCAATAACAATCAAGGAAATTGACTACGTAATAAGAAAACTTCCTACAAAAAAAGCCCTGGTCCAGATGACTTTCCAGCAGAATTCTACAAGACATTTAAGGAGGAGCCGATACCAATCCTACTGAAGGTATTCCAGGCGATTGAAAAAGATGGAACTCTCCCCAAATCCTTTTACGAAGCCAACATCACATTGATACCCAAGCCAGGTAAAGATCCAACAAAGAAAGAGAACTACAGGCCAATATCTTTGATGAACATAGATGCTAAAATTCTCAACAAGATCCTAGCAAACCAGATTCAGCAATACATCTCAAAAATCATCCACCATGACCAAGTAGACTTCATTCCTAGGATGCAAGGCTGGTTCAACATTCGTAAAACCATAAATGTAATTAAATTCATCAACAGATGTCAAAATAAAAACCACATGATCATATCATTAGATGCAGAAAA
>NW_007253165.1:526888-707650 GCF_000164805.1 Carlito syrichta
CAAAAGATGAAGTCACATCTGACCCTGAAGAAATACAAAAGATCATTAGAGACTACTACGTACACTTGTATGGAAACAAACTTGAAAACCATAAGGAAATGGAGGACTTTCTGCCATCACACAACCTACCTAGGTTGGAACAAGAAGAAATTGAGACCCTAAATAGACCAATAACAATCAAGGAAATCAACTACATAATAAGAAAACTTCCTACCAAAAAAAGCCCTGGTCCAGATGGCTTTCCAGCAGAATTCTACAAGACATTTAAGGAGGAGCTGATACCAATCCTACTGAAGGTATTCCAGGCAATTGAAAAAGATGGAACTCTCCTCAAATCATCTTATGAAGCCAACATCACATTGACACCCAAGCCAGGTAAAGATCCAACAAAGAAAGAGAACTATAGGCCAATATCTTTGATTTGTTTGACCAGCGTTTTGTAGTTTTTTTTGTAAAGGCCTTTCACGTCTCTGGTTAGGAAGATGCCAAGGTATTTCATTCTTTTTTTTTTTTTGTGACTATTGTGAATGGGATTGTGCTTTTTATTTGGGTTTCTGTTTGCTTATTGTTGGTATATAGAAATGTGACTGTCTTTTGCACATTTGTTTTATACACTGAGACTTTGCCAAAGCCCTTTATCAGTGCAAGGAGGTTTTTTGACAGGTTCTTTTGGGTTTTTGAGGTATAGAGTCATGTCATCTGCAATGAGGGATAATTTAACTTCCTCTTTTCCTGTTTGGATTCCCCTGATTTCCTTCTCTTGTCTGATTGCTTTAGCTAGGACTTCCAATATTCTGTTGAACAAGAGTGGTGACAGTGGGCAGACTTGTCTTGTTCTGGTTTTCAGGGGAAATGGTTCCAGTTCCTGTCTGTTTAGCAGTATGCTGGCTGTGGGTTTTTCATAGGTGACTCTTACTATTTTGAGGTATGTTCCATCTATGCTTATATATTTGAGGGTTTTTAGCAAGAAGGGGTTTTTGGATTTTATCAAAAGCTTTTTCCGCATCTAATGATATAATCATGTGGTTTTTGTTTTTACATCTGTTGATATATTTAATTACATTTATGGTCTTGTGGATGTTGGAATAGCCCTGCATTCTGAGGATGAAGCTTACTGGATCGTAGTGGATGATTTTAGAGATGTGTTGTTGGATCCAGTTTGATAGGATCTTGTTGAGAATTTTAGCATCTATGTTCATCAAGGATATTGGCCTATAGTTCTTTTTCTTTATTGAACCTTTAACCAGTTTGCATATCAATGTGATGTTGGCTTCATAAAATATTTGGGGAGAGTCCCATCTCTCTCAATTGCCTGGAATACTTTCAATAGGCTTGGTGTCAGCTCCTCCTTGTGTGTTTTGTAGAATCTGCTGGAAAGCCATCTGGTCCAGGACTTTTTTTGTAGGTAGTTTTCTTATGACGTAGTTGATTTCCTTGTTTGTTATTGATCTATTTAGGGTCTTGATATCTTCTTATTTCAAACTGGGGAGGTCATGTGATGTAAGAATCTCCTCCATTTCATTTAGGTTTTTGAGGTTTTTTTCCATACTGGTGTACATAGTAATCTCTGATAATCATTTGTATTTCTTTGGCTCAGTTGTGACTTCATCTTTTTCATTTCTGATTGTTTTTGGGGACTTTTTCTCCCTTTAACTTGGTCAGTCTAGCTAGGGGTCCATCAACCTTGCTTATCTTTTCAAAAAATCAGCTTTTTTTAAATTGAGTTTTTTTGTATTATATTTTTGTCTTCTATGTCCTGAATTTGGACTTTTCTTTCGGTGATCTGGATTCTTCTGCTGAAGTTAGAGTTTTGGTGGTTTTGCTTTTCCACCTTCTTTAGGTAATTTGTTAGCCTGTTAACTTGTGACTGTTCTGTTTTCTTATGTGTTAGTAGAGATTTTAATTCTCCTCCTATTACTGCATTCATAGCATCCCAGTGATTTTGGTAAGATGTTTCCTCATCTTCATTTGTTTCCAGGTATCTTTTAATCTCTGTATCGATCTAGGAGTTGTATAGCATCATGGTGTTTAGTGTCCATGCCTTGGTGGGTTTTGGGAGAATTTTGTTGGTGTTGATATTTATTTTTATTCCACTGTGGTCTGAGAAGGTGCATGGCATAATTTCAATCTTATGGAATTTGTTTATGCTTGATTTATGACTGAGGATGTGGCTGATCTTAGAGTACATTCCATGTGGTGATGAGTAGAATGTATACTCTGTGGTTGTTGGGTGGAGTGTTCTGTAGGTATCAATTAAGTCCATTTGGTCAAGTTTCACATTGAGGTTTTGGATCTCCTTGTTGACTTTTTGTCTTGATGATCTGTCTAAGATTGTGAGTGAGGTGTTTAAGTCCCCAGCTATGATGGTGTTAGAGAGAGTCAATATCTTTTTTTAGTTTACCTAGAAGCTGCTTTATGAAAATTGGTGCTTCTATGTTGGGTGCATTTATACGCTTAGCACTGATAGTTTTTGATGATTAATTGAACCTTTTATCATTATGTCGTGAACTTCCATATTTTTTTTAATTTTTGATATCTTAAAGGGTGTTTTATCTGATATTAAGATCACAACTACTGCTTTTTATGTGTTCTGTTCATCTGAAATTTTGTTTCCAATCCTCTTACTGTGAACCTGTGAGTGTCCTTTCTAATGAGATGAATCTTTTGGAGACAATATATTGTAGCCTCATGACATTTTATCCAATTTACCAATCTATGTCCTAGTGGTACATTTAGTCCATTCACTTTCAGGTTAATTATTGAGATGTGAGAGTTTATCACTGTCTTATAGAGTTTGTTGTTGCTCCTGTTTGTTTATTTGTTTGTTGTCTTTCTTTTGATTTTAGGTTGATTCATGTGTGTTTTCAATCTTCTTCCTGCATTCATGGGAAGGGCATTTTCATTCTTTTTTTTACCTTTCTTCTGTGTTTAATACTTTCTTAAGTGTTTCTTGTAGAGCTGGTATAGAGGCAGCATAAGCTCTTAAGGATTGAATATTTGGGAAGAATTTTAATTCTTCATCACAGATGAAGCTTAGCTTAGCTGGGTAGGTAATTCTTGGTTGAAATTGTTTATCCTAGAGAACTTTGAAGATTGGGCTCCAAGCTCTCCTAGCCTAAGTTTTTCTGTAGATAAATCTGCTGCTATTCTAATTGGTCTTCCTCAGTAGGTAGTCTGACCTTTCTCTCTTGCTACCTTTAGGATTTTTTCTTTTATACCTACTTTGTGTAGGTGAATTACTGTGTGTCTGGGAGTTGGTCTTCTCATGAATTGTCTTACAGGGGTTCTCTGAATCTCTTGTGTTTGAATGATTGCATCTCTGATGAGATAAGGGAATTTTTCTTGGATAATTTCATGGAAAATTTGTTCCAGGGTGGTCTCTGTCTCTCTATCTGCCTCAGAGATTCCAATTAATCTTAGGTTCAACCTCTTGAAATAATTGCTCATCTCCTGGAGGTTTTGTTCTGTCTTTTTAAAGCTTCTTTTCTATGTTTTTAATAGTTTGGGTTAGTTCCATATTTTGGCCCTCAAGCTCTGGATTTTTTCTTCTTCTTGGTTAATTCTGCTTTCCATACTTATCAGTTTGTAGTTTATTTCATTCACTGTATTCTTTATTGTTGTTATCTCAGTTATCAACTCCTTTATTCTTTCTTCTTTTTTCTCCTCATTTCTATTTATTCTCTTTATTAATATCTTGATATCTGGGTTTGTGGTTTGAGACTAGTTATTGTGAGGCTTCTTTGTTGTTTGAATTCCAGAGTATATTCTCAGTGGCTGACCTCTCAGGGGTCTGTGTGAGGCTCAATCTCCTATTCTTCCTTATGTTGAGCCTCTGGTTTTTTTCAATTATGAAGCTAGACTAGGGATGGAGGCCTGTGCTTTTTGCAGTTTTGAGATTTAATTGAGGGGGGAGCTGCAATTCAGAAACTGTCTGCAGATTCCAGTATCTCCTGACAGGTATGTAAACCCCCTGGAACCCACTTCCTTACAATCTGTCATGCAGTGGGGGTGTATGTTTGCCCCTTGAAAGCAAAATGAGATAAGAAAAAGAAAAAGAATGAAAAAAGGAAAGAGGAAGACAAAAGGGTGGTTGAGAGAGAGAGCAGAAGTGGGAAACCGGCCAGGTGCACCAACTAATGAATAAACAGAGAGACAAAGACAGAAAAAAAACAAAAAAGACAAAAACATTCAGGCAATTATATTACTTTGAGAATGCAAATTAAGTAGCATATCCTTAATTCATGTCTTTTCATATTTTGGACTCATGAAAACTAGGTAGGGAGATGCTGTGCCTTCCATAAAGTCAAAAATACCCATACATAAACAGAAAATCTAAAAAAAACCCCAAACAATTAAAATACCAGAAACAAAGCAAGTACAGAAATGTAAACAAAAGCAGAAAGAAAGAGAGAAGGAAAAAGAAGCTACAACTAAAACAAAAAGAAGCAAATAAAGAGACAAAAGCTCACTCTCTGGCAGTTTCTGTGAGTCCAGGTCCCTTTCAGGCCTCCACCTTAGGGAATGGCTCTGGTCTACAGTCCCTCCCCTTTGCTCTCAGCACAGGCTGATAGGGTTGCTCTCAGCATGGGTCAGATGTCCCAAGGACTACTGTGGGAGAAGGTTGGTTCAGATCTGCACTCACTCCACTCACTGCTGTGGCTGTCAAGTCTCCCCCTCACATCTGACATGTCTGTGCCTGTTCCAGCATGGGGGAGGGGCAAAACCTACCTTTTAAAGCACTTTAGTTCTGGCTTTACTGCAAAAGGCTCTGAAAATACCCGCACATGATTATAATAAGAAAAGTAATTAGGGGTGGGTTATATGATGGTACTAAAACTTTTTAGATTCATTTAGAGTACAAGAAAAGAAAAAACTTAAAAAGAAACACTTTAACAAAAGATTAACAAAAATACTAAAATAAAAAAATAAGATTATGAAGAATTATAGATCACTAAACTCAGTAAGGTTCTATTATGTGATGTGTTTTCCTTCTGAAGAAATTCACTAAGATCAAAGGATCAAAATTAAATGTCTGGATAACTTATTTAATCAAAATAATAACTATGGCCCTAACAAACATTCTCTTATATATTACTTTGAGAATGCAAGTTAAGTAGCAAATCCTTAATCAATGTCTTTTCATATTTTGTATTCATGGAAGCTAGGTAGGGAGATGTGCCTTCTATAAAGTCAAAAAATTAATAATTATAAAATTCAGAAACACTACAGACTATGCCAGACCAATTTCTAAAATTGAACTTGGTCTTTCTATCTAGAAGATCTAAAATATGAAACACAGTACCTGGGGAATATGCTAATAAATGGTCCAGCTACAGTGGCAAGCTAAATATTAGAGTTAAATTGCTTATATAGCAAATGCTTGTGGAATCTAATGTTTTTCTAGTTGATTAAATTTCTGCAAGAAATTGGGCAAGGAGACTCCATTATAAATAAGGAGGGATACAGTTCATAGCTGCTAGCATCTGGTTTCCAGAATAGTATCTGGCACTTAGAAAGTGTTCAGTGAGTACTTGTTGAATAAATGAAAGTCACATCTAGGTTCTCTGTCTCATTCTCTCTCTTGCTTGTTTTCTTTTAAAGCTGTAGGTATACCTGTGTTATGTGTGAGAATTCCAACATTTGGAATGTTTGTCAAATGGCACACTCTTAGGTTTTCTATTTCAGACTATTTTGCGGCTTTTTCTAAGCAAAAATAACAAAGTAGGTGTAAAATGCTTACTGTTTTATTTGCTGAAATACAACTGAGTGTTTTTAAAGAGGGGACTGTGCTAGAAATGAGGCCTCCTCCTGTGTGGGGAACAGATTCTCACTTCTGGGAACTCCAAGGATATGGACAATGAATGAACAATCGGGTGAAATAAGTGTCTTGTAAAGTGTTTTTGCAAGACAGTGATTTGGAGGTTTAAATGCATTTCTTGGAAATCCATTGATTTATTTGTCCTTCTTTGAATACAAATATCACCTTAAGGAAGTGGTTTTCAAATATTTGGAAATCTCATGCTTTCTAAAAGCATTTTGAAAGACTTTTGTGCCCTCTCCGTCCTCTATAAATTGACATTCAACTTTCCTGTCATAAATTTAAATAGTTGTAAAAAACATGATTTTCTGTATTCTGTCAATATTGACATTTAAAAATAAAATTGTTTCATCACTTCTTTATATATCCAGTGTTACCTAAATACTCTAATAATTCATTTTTCTTTCAGCATCTTTTAAAAATTGGTTGGTAGTAATTGTACATATATATGGGGTACATAATGTTGTTTTGATACATATAAATGTATAATGATCAGATCAGGGTAATTAACATATCTCTCATCGCAAGCATTTATCATTTCTTTGTGTTAAGAATATTCAGTATCTTCCTTCCAGCTATTTGAAACAATATCTAATGATTTGATTCCCACTTTGGCTCATTAAAATAGTAGTGAACAAGTTCTTCTGTAAAATTCAGAAATTCTACACTTTTCATTTTCTGCTTTGAGCTGTAAAGTTTCTTCCTAATATTAATCCTAATGTTTTATGTTGTTTTTAAGACTATTACTCATCATTCTAGATTTAATTAAAAAGTTTCTTTGACTTAACTTCTGAAAAGTTAAACTAGTATAAGTTATGATTCCAATTGTCTTTAGTGCATAATTGATCAAAATAAAAATGTAAATGTGGATAAACTATTAAATATTAAAAGTACAGATATTATTTAAATATATATCTTAAGGATATAGATAGCTCTGATTTTTTTCAATTAGTTTATAAATCTATAGTTGAACATTATTTATTACTACATTGAGGGAAAGTTCAGCATCAACTTTAATCTGTTTTTTATTTGTATGGTTATAAATGCTAAGGAGCCATGGAAATAGAAGTTTTTTTTGGACCAATGTCCCTCACTACTTTGACCTTTTTTAAGTTATATGCCAAAAACCACACGACCATTTATCAGCAAAATACATATGTAATGATGTGCCACTTAAGAGAAAAACACTTGGACACACCTAACTTGTAGAATGTTACTTGTCATTAAAGGCATTCACTTTTTTAACTTTCAGCACCAAAATTTCAATATTTTCTCTTCTTTGTTGCCTCAGTTTTCATATACCAGGATAATGATGTTTCTTTATTTTGTAAAATGAGAAAAGGATGATTAAAAAAGAGAAAGTAAGAAGGTTGATTCTGAATGATATCTTTACCTTAAGGAGTGTTCAGGCAAGTCAATTTTAGGAAAGAGTACATATAGTTAGGCAAGTTTGATATTGGTTTCCTTAAACTGACCATTTCTACATGCTATATAGAAAGTCCTCATGTGCCTCATGGGCATTTGTGCCCCGGTTTAAAGGCAGCTTCATTAAGGTACCAAGAAAAAAGAACAACTGAATTCAATTACAGACATCTAGTAATAAAATACAGATATTGGTTTGGTCTTTTATCCATATCACCAATCCATTATATTTAATGTTAGAACTTGAAGTATAAGGCACATTTCACTTCCTTTATGAAGGCCCTCTTGTGCCTCTTATAAGAAGCAAAATATTTTCAATGGATCAATAGAATACATGGCAAATATAATACATATCCAAAGGCATTATAGTTATAAATTCAGTAAATGTGCTATGAACACACTGGGATCATTCTGTGGTTCCAAATTAAACAGTTCCATTTATAAGATGAAGACTGTTATAAAATTGTATTTCCTATAGGAAAAGAATTATGAGATTCTGTGAATTCTGATATAAAAGTTGGAGTAAAATGGAATATTTTTCTACCTCTAGAGAGGTCTCACAGTTATTGCAGTATCTTACAGAAGAAAGGAAACATCTTTAGATGCTGAAATCATTTCATATTGAAGGGATAAAGAGTGAATAAATGTCATTAATCTATACCAGAATTTATAATAATGGTCATGTTCTGCTCTCCTTTATCTTATAAAGTAATTAAGTTTATCCTCAATAATTAATATGTGGTCCTGACATTTTAGTGGTACTCAACTTTGAATATGCATGTATTCACTTTATCGCTCGAGTTCAGTTGCCTAATCTGTCAAATGAGAGATAGTTTTTACCTTCCTTGTAGCTTAAACTATCTTATCCATATATGATGTTAAAAACTTTATATTTTAAATAATAATGCAAGTAAATTGTGACTGATTTCTTATATTCCTAGATTTTATATCATGTAGAACCAAAACCCTTACTATAGATAATTACTAAAAAAACAAAAACAAAAACAAAAAACAAACACACACAAGTGAGACCAAATCTCTGTTTTCTTGACTTTATTAAATATTTGATGACAGCTAGCTTCACATCTGCTTACAGTTTGTTTTAGTTTTAAGTACATTCAAAAGCTTTCTAATTATTTGTCTTAAATGCAAAGAAAAAAATAAAATGTATGATGTCAGGATTTGATATGAGGTAGGAGTAGATTGACTTAAATATGGCTCAAATGGAGATATGGTGTGTGACTTTTCATATTAGATGAAAGAATAGAGGCTGTGTGTCCAGTCCTTGCCTCTCTCTCCCCAGCCTGGGCACGTCTCCAGTCATGTTTCAAAGGATCGCTCTCCTCAAGGTTTTGAAGAGCTTTCTCCTTTTAAGGGAAGAGACAGACAAATGTCTTTCTCCAAATGACAAGGCCCCACTTTCAAGGGAAGGGGCATTTTCAACACAGAAGGTATCTTTTCAAGATTGTTTGTTAGCACATCTATTAACTCATAACAGAGTCCATGAGAGAGGACTTTGAAATAGAGTGAGTAAAATCTAAGTTATTTAATTTGCACCTTTCGTTGTTTTGATGAAACAACAGCATTGACATTGAGAAACACAGAAGTTATCTGTAATTTTAGTTGCATTAAGACCTTGATGAACTGTCAACATTATGGTGAAATCAATGCTTCCAAGGTACTTTTAGAGTGAGAATGAGCACCTTTGACATGGCCTCAGCAGCAGCCATTGCAGTGAAGAAGGAAAAAAGAGACAGCTAGTTACCAGAGATTAAAGACCCATTCAGACACATTTGAGGTATATCATAGGCACTCCTAAAGGTATGTGAACAGACATTTGAGAGGACTGCATTTTCCACAGACTGTTTATCAAGCCAGAAAGATACTGTTTTTATTAATAATTTTATTTTATTTTTTTGAGTTGGAGTCTCACTCTGTTACCCAGGTTGGAGGGCAGTGGCACACTCACAGTCACTCCAATGTCGACCTGCTGGGCTCTGGCAATTCTTTTGTCTCAGTTTTCCAAGTAGTCAAAACCACAGGCGCTGGCTACTGCGTCCAGCTAATTTTTGATTTATTGTAGAGACGAGGTCTCGCCAATTTGCTCTGGCTGGTCTCAAACTCGCGGGCTCAGGCGATCCACTTGCCTCAGCCTCCCAAAGTGCTAGGATTACAGGCTGAATTACAGAGCCTGGTCGAGACTTTTCTGACTCAATGATTATCATTATTCGGGTATAGCCCAGACTGCTGTAAAATTGTTGCTTAGGGTACAGTTGTGTGTTGGTTGACAAAATGCTATAAAAACACAGCCAAATATTATAAATCCTCTTAACGCAGGTGAAAAATAAAACTTAATGCGTAGGGGTAGTATCACTCTCAGCTAACTGGCAAGCTCTGTTACCTTCAAATTGTCTCCAATGTTGATACTTCCTGATTAGTGTGATTCTCCTCTCAGGGACTTTGAGACACTCTTCTTGCCCTCTCAGGAGGGATATTAAACCCTCCTCCAAACTGTTTTGAAACAAAACTATTTGTCTGTGTACTGGATTGGAATTTGTAATCTGGGCTCTCTTCTGAGTGCCTTCTGAGGGAGTCAAGCATCAATTCCTTGTGTGATATCCTTACCAGGTTCAGGTGACAAGCATACTTGAGATGTTTTCTCAAATAGTCTCATTAAGTTTCTCGTTTCCTTTAATGATATTTAAAGAAAGAGTTTTGTGTTCCTAGCATCTGGTTTTCTGGGAGGTGTTCGTATATTTTATCTGAACCCAAGACCCTAACTATGGAAGTTTCACTGGTGAAAGCTGACTCTTCTCTCCTGGCTACTTACTTTTACTCTCGTTGCAATAGGTCCTAAGATTTTTGTCTTGGAGAAAACTTCAAATTAGTTTATCACTCTATTAATTGGTAAAAATTCTATTCCTTCTTACATTCACTTTACTTAGAGCTGTAATTTAGATGCAGAATATAAATCCATGTACAACAGACTTCTCATTTCTTACCTCTGTTAAAAACTTTGATTGCTCTTTTCTAGGTTTAGTTTGGGTTTATTCACTCTTGAACTGGCATGATACCTGCTATGGAGCTGAATTAGTAAATCAGTAAATGTATGGAACATTTAAACTTACTAATATGATTTATTAAGCCATGTGCCAGACACTGTGCTTCCTGTAGCAAATTTGTAAGTTAGGCACTTTATTATCTTCATTTTACTGATTAGACCACTGAAGCTTAGAGCAGTTAAGTTTTGAAACTAGACAATATGTCTTTAAAGCTCACACTCTTTAGTTCATAGTGTACTATACTGCTTGCTTTGCTTTCTGCTAGAAAAAGGAAGTTAATTATACATTCTATTTTAGCTGTCCTATATATAAGCTAAACTAAGTGTAGGTAAAAATTGGAAACCTTGATAATGTTAGCTATGCCATATGAAGGGCTTGTAAGGAAGTCAACATTCCTGGCCTTACAGTAAAAAAAGCTAGACAAAATGATAAATCAATAAGTTTTCATAGACACATCAGAGCAATAAGATTGCAAAGCAAAGTGCCACCATGAAATCTGAAGAGACAGGTGAAATACAGAGGCACAGCTGAGATCTGCTTATCTGGAGCAGGATGCTTAAAGGGTAACTTTGGCAAGTTGGTGGAGGCTAAGTGTGGACTAACATGAGAGAAAATCCTGGGGCCACAGTCTTAGAGGAGTCCCCCGCAGTGTTAAAGGCTTTACCTTTAAGAACCTCACCAAGTTCTTGCAGTGAAATATACACTTATCTCTCTAGCAGGAGGAAGAGAAGAATAATCTTTGTAAAATATAGTAGGAGCCTTCTCCGTAACAAAGGCTAAAGGAATAGTTTTTGACTCCTGTCCCTTTCAGAATTCTAGTTTCACTTAAGAGGGGGTATGGTGGCAGCAGAGTCAATAGGAATAAAAGCTTCAAGGAAGTAGAGAAGTGCCCTGGTCAGAAAAGGTTATAGCGTGCTGAGGATGTGGAAACTGCACCACTCTGAGCTGTGACATTCACAGCCCTGAGACAAGGCCCAATAAAAGTCTGTTAATCCATCGATTACAGAATGCTCCCTTTCCCCAATACCTTGCCATCATTACATATAGCAGCTGAACTATGTGTAATAAAGGTGGATCTTAGCTGAAAGAGCTGTAAGACAGACTCTCTCCAAGGAGGAAAACTTAGGGAAGCCGAAAGTCAAGAGAAATGAAGACACTTTGGCACCTATAGCTTCAGAAAAAAAAAGTCACACAGCCCAACTCTTAGCAGATTAACATAAATGCTCACACCCAAGACCTGTTTGCTTTAGTTTCTATTGCCTTATATGTGTTGTCTTGTAACAAAAATTGCAATGCATGTCAAAAGGCAAGAAGAAGCACAGTAGGGACAAAGCACACATCAGATGACTCAGATATAACAAAGTTGTTGAAATGATAAAATAAGACACATAAAGACATGATATTTTATAAGACATGTAAAGACATGATATATTAAGAGTTTGAGTGAAAAAATAGTCAAAATGTAAGAAAAGATGGGTAATATTAGTAGAGTTATCAAAAGGCAAAAAAAGAATCAGAAGAAAATACTAGGGGGAAAAAAACCATCATAGAAACAATTCTTTTAATGGGGTTGTCAACAGACTTGACATAACTCAAGGAAAAAAAATCAGTGAGTTTGAAGATCGGTTAGAAACTTCCAAAACTGAAATAAAAAAAATAAAAAAACCAAACCAGAATAAAATATCTGAGAACTGTAGAACAGTACAGTATTTTATTACATAAAATATATATAATTAGAATACCAAAAATAGATAAAAGAAAGACTGGAGCAACTGCATTATTTGAAGTAAAATAGCTGGTACCTTCCCCAAATTAATAACATAGATCTAGGAAGCTCAGTAACATTGAGCAGGAAAAATAACAAGACACATATGGTAGGCATACTACATTCAAACTGCAGAATACCAAAGGCAAAGAGAAAATCTTGAAAAAAAGCCAGAGGGTGGGGGCAGTGGAAATATTTTGTCTAAGAGGAACAAGAATGAGAAATACCATGGATTTCTTATTAGTAACTATGCGAGCAAGAAGTGAGTTTGATGAAATATTTTGAATGTTGAAAGAAAGAATCTAGGGTTTTGTATTCAGTAAAATTATTCTTCAAAAGTGCAGGAGAAATAAGGGCTTTCTCAGAGAAACAAAAACTGAGGGAATTCTTTGCCAGAAAATCAGTCCTGCAAGAAATGTTAAAATAAGTACTTCAGGCAGAAGCAAAATGCCACAGGTCAAAAACTTGAATACACACAAAATAAGAGCACTGAAGAAGGAGTAAATAAAGGAAAGATTTTAATTACTCTATTTTTACGTGACTTAAATTTTAACTGTTTAAGGAAACAATAGTAATAATGTATTAGATGATTTTAGCATATAGTAAGTGAAATGAATGACAGTAACATCATAGGGATGGGAGAAAGGAACTGAGAATACTCTAAAGTATTTGTAATACACATGGAGCAATATAGTGCTATTTAAGGTGGATTTAGTTAAAAATGTATATTGTCCTAGAGGACAACTGCTAAAAATTTTTAAACAGACGTGTAACTGATATGCTAAGAAGAGATAAAATGGAATCATATACAATGTTGACTAAAAACCGCATAAATAAAAAAAGAGGGGAAATGAAAAACAACTAAGACAAATAGAAAACTTACAAACATGGTAGATATTAATCTATATCAACAATCACTTTAAATATAGATGATCCAAATATACCAATCAAAAGAGAAAAAATATATCATCTTAACATTTATTGAGGGAGACCAGGAATAGATATCTTAATTTCAGCCAAAACAGACAAAGATTATCAGGGATAGAGAGAGGAATCACATATTGGTAAAGGAATCAATTATCCAAGAGGATACAATTTTACATTTGTCAAAATATATGAGGCAAGAGCTGACAGAACTGAAAGAACAGACAAGTCTACTGTTATAAGACTTCAACATCCCTTTGTCAGTAATTGATAAATTAAGAAGGCAGAAAATCAGTAAGGCTATACATGACCCGAATAACACTGAATGAAATTGATCTTATTGGTACTTATAGAACACTTCAAAGAAATCAGGTATACTTTCTTTTAAAAAATGTATGGAACATTTGTCTTCAAAATAGACCCCTATTCCAGGAGATAAAATGCATGAACACATTTAAAAGAATAAAAATTATACCAATTCTATTGAAAGTATTCCAGGCAATTGAGAAAGGTGAAACTCTCCCCAAATCATTTTATGAAGCTAACATCACATTGATTCCCAAACCCGGTAAAGATCCAACAAAGAAAGAGAACTGCAGGCCAATATCCTTGATGAATATAGATGCTAAAATTCTCAAGAAGATCCTAGCAAACAGAATCCAAAAAAAAAAAAAAAAAAAAATCTCAAAAATCATCCACTACGACCAAGTAGGCTTCATCTCTGGAATGCAGGGCTGGTTTCACATTCACAAGATGATAAACATAATTAAATACATCCACAGATGTAAAAACAAAAACCACATGATTATATCATTAGGCGGAAAAAGTTTTTGATAAAATCCAGCACCTCTTCTTGCTAAAAACCCTAGAACATATAGACATAGATGAAACATACCTCAAAATAGTTAGAGCCATCTATGAGAAACCCACAGTCAGCATATTTCTAAACAGACAGAGATTGAAGCCATTTCCCTTGAAAACCAGAACAAGACAAGGCTGCCCGCTTTCATTCCTTCTTTTCAACATAGTATTGGAAGTCCTCGCTACAGCAATCAAACAAGAGAAGGAGATCAGGGATATCCAAATAGGAATAGAGGAAGTCAAGTTATCCCTCTTTGCAGATGACATGATGCTATATCTTGAAAACCCAAGAGAATCTGTCAAAAACCTCCTTGCACTGATAGAGGACTTTAGCAAAGTCTCAGGGTATAAAATAAATGTGCAAAAGACGGTTGCATTTCTCTACACCAACAATAAACAAACAGAAACCAAAATAAAAAGCATAGTCTCATTAACAATAGTCCCCCCCCCCCAAAAAATACTCTAGTGTCTTCCTAACCAGAGATGTGAAAGACCTTTACAATGAAAACTACAAAACGCTGCTCAAAGAAATAAAAAATGACACAAACAAATGAAAAATAGTCCATGCTGGATTGGAAGAATCAACATTGCTAAGATGTCCATCCAACCCAAGCCAATCTACACATTTAACACAATACCCATTAAATTACCAATAGCATTCTTCTCAGACCAGGAAATGACAATACAGAAATTCATATGGAAACAAAAATGACCACGAATCACCAAAACAATCCTGGGGGGTGAGGGGGAGAAGTAGGAGGTATCAAACCCCCAGACTTTAAACTTTATTATAAAGATAAAATAATCACAACAGTCTGTTATTGGCACAAGAACAGGCATATAGAACAATGGAACAGGATAGAGATTCCAGAAGCAAAACTTCAATTTCTCAACCATCCATCTTCAACAAAGCCTCTACCATCAATGACTGGGGAGAGGAGAACCTATTCAGTAAATAGTGCTGGGAAAACTGGCTGACCACATGCAGAAGATTAAAACAAGACCCCTACCTATCACTACACACAAAAATCAACTCTAAATGGATCAAAGACCTAAACATAAAACCTCAAACTATAAGAACCTTAGAAAATACAGGAGATAACCTTATGGAAATTGGAACTGGCAACCAATTCCTGATCAGAACCCCAAGTGCCCAAGCCCTAGAGATAAGATAAACAAGTGGGACTTCATCAAACTGACAAGCTTCTGCAAAGCCAAAGACACTATCAAGAGGGTAGGGAGACAGCCCACAGACTAGGAAAAAATATTTGCCAACTGTATATTTGACAAAGGCCTAACATCTAGGATCTACAAGGAACTCAAACGTGCTGAAAAGAATAAAAAACAAACAGCCCCATTACAAAGTGGGCAAAAGCTATGAATAGACACTTCTCAAAAGAAGACATAGGAGCACCCAACAGATACATGAGAGAATGCTCAACCTCACCAGTCATCAAATAAATGCAAATTAAAGCTACACTGAGATATTGCCTAACCCTAGTCAGGATAGCCATCATCAATAACTCAAAAACAACAGATGCTGGAGAGGATGCAGTGAAAAGGGGACACTTTTACACTGCTGGTGGGAAATGTAAACTATTGCAGCCTCTGTGGAAAACAGTGTGGCAATTCCTAAAAGATCTAAAAGTTGACCTTCTATAAGACCCCTCAATCCTTCTACTGGGAATATACCCAGAGGAATTCAAATCACTCTATGGAAAAGATATGTGTACACGTATGTTTATTGCAGCATTGTTCACAGCAGCAAGAACATGGAACCAACTGTGCTGCCTATCGAAAGAGGACTGGATTAAAAAATGTGGTGCATATACACAATGGAATATTACACAGCCATAAAGGACAAAATCATGAACTTCCAGCAACCTGGATGAACTTAGAGTCTATAACACTGAGTGATCTATTACAGAAACAAAAAACTGAGAATCACATGCTGTCACTCAAAGTGGACCTTGAACAATTATCATAATCCTATAGGAAAAAGATTGACAGTAGCAGGAAACTGCTGGAGGAGGGAGGGATGCAGGATTGGTGGTAGTGGGAACCTGCTGGGAGAGGGAGGGGTGCATCTCATCAACAAAGGGAACTGCATAATGTACATTTGTATACCTAACCCTGAATTGTACCACACATGTTAAAAAAAAAAAAGGAAATTCTCTGAGCTCTAATTTTCCAGTTAGGAAACACAAACCTCTGTGCAAAAAAAATTGTCCAAGGTGTTTTCTACATGGAATAAAATATTTGATCTGCTGATTTCTGGAAAAAGAAATTAAAAATAACTAAAAAAACCCACAATTATTTGGTTGTATTGTCAGATTACAATGAAATTAAACTAGAAATTAATGACCCAAAACCCCCCATATATTTGGAAATTAAACACCACATATCTAAATAAAACATGGGTAAAGGAGAAGCCATAAGAAAAATAGTTTTAGCCAAATAAAAATGAAAATACAACTTATCAAAATTTGTGGAATGTAGTAAAAACACTGCTAGTGGGTAATATTAGCATTAAATGTATATATTACAAAGAATAAAGATTGAAAAGCTTTAAATCAATAATCAGTCTTGGCTCCTATCTTAAGAGAAAAGAGAAAAGCCTGTGGAAAATAAAAAAAGAAACACAATTACATCAGAAATCAATGAAGCTGAAAACAGGAAACAGAGAAAATCAATGGGACCAAAAGCTGGTTTTATGAAAAGTTCAATAAAATTGATAAACCTCTGGCCAGAATAACCAAATAAAAAATAGAGACAGCACAAATGATCAATATCAGAAATAAAAGAGGGTTCATCACTACTGATTCCAGGGATGTTAAAAGAATAATACAGGAGTAATTCTATGCCCACAAATTTGATAACTTAGATTAAATGCACCAGTTTCTAAAAGATACTATATGCCAAAATTCACACAAGAAAAAATAGAAAATCTGACCAGGTCTATATAGATTACAAAATTCAATCAGTAATAACTTTTTCAACACTGGAAACTCATAACCATATGGGTTTACTGGTGAATTCTACCAAACATTTAAGAAAGAAAGAATACCAATTCTCCACAATTATTTTTCCAAAAAGAAGCAGAAATATTTTTTACTCATTCCATGAGGTCAGCATTACCCTAGTACCAAAAAAATAAAGATATTACCAGAAAAGAAAACTAAAAGGACTAACAGCGGCAGTTACTGGTGAGAATGTAGAGCAATAAGGTCTTCCATTCATTGTAGGTGGAAATGCAAAACAGTATAGTCATTTTGGAAAACAGTTTGGTAGTTTCTTCCAGAGCTAAATGTAGTCTGACCATATGACCAAGCATTTGTGCTCCTATTTATCTAGCTGGTTTGAAAATATATGTTCATATAAAAACCTGTAGGTAAATGTTTATACAGCTTTATTTATATTTACCAAAATGGAGAAGAAACCAATATGTCTTTCAGTAGATGAATAGAAAAATGCACAGTGACACATCCAAACAATGGAATACAATTCAACAATAAAAAGAAATGATCTATGGATATTTTTGACATGGATAAATTTTAAGTGTATATTGACAAGTGAAAGTAGCTAGTGTGAAAAGACTATGCACTACATTATTTCATTTACATGACATTCTGAAAACAAAGCTAGGAAGTTGATCGATCAATGGTTTCCTGGAGTATGTAAGTGTGGGCAGTTTAAATAGGTAAAACAGTGATTTTTTTAAGCAGTGAAAGTGTTCTGTATGGTACTGCAATGGTGAATACATGATGTTATGCATGTGTCAAAATTCACAAAATTTGATAACTTATAGAGTGAATCCTAATGTATGCAAATTTAAAAAAATAATTTACAAAGTTAAGGGATTCCTGTGTATAATACAGAACATAACAAAGCAGGCTAACTGTATTTCAGATAACCATTTCACTGAAGTTAGGGGTGGAGAGGGAGAAGGTTGCTGACCTAAATAACTTTGGAAATGACTTAAGTAATTTTAGTTGAAATAGGGACCGAGCGCTTAATTCACAGACACCAACACCAAAAGTACAAGTTATAAAAAGGAGAGGTTTTATTTAGTCAAGAGCTGGGCCGGCAGCCACTTGCCTGTTGGACATGACAGTCCCACAGCAAGGGGCCTTATTAGCTGTAGGAGCTTGCTTAAGAAAGGCTAAACCACATTGGGACTTTTCAAGTGGGCTAAACTGCGACATCCTGGAGGTCTAGGTACCTTTTAAGCAATGTAAGCGTGGTTTACAGATGTGAAAAAAAAAGCTGTTAAACAGTTTAACCTAGCCAGCAAGTGCTGTTGCCAGTTTTCAGGAAGGGAACTTTTTTTTAAAAACTGTGTAAAGGCTGAGTACATGTTTAGTTTAATTTTTGACATTGTAGATGTCTTTTTAAGTCCCCTTTTACATTTTCCCCTTTCAGTTGTTCCTGGAGTCAAATTATTGACTTTTTATACAGGGGATTATATTGAGTTTTGAGGACCATTAATTTATTGATGATATACTATTTTTAATATAACTAAGGAGGCTTATGTATGAGTCTTGGTTTTTTTAAGGAGTAATAGTTTCGCACCCCCATGCTTTGTCCTGCTTTGTGGCAATGGGCTGGTTCTGATGCCGGGCAAGCATAAAAACTAACAGATTTAAGGTTTTTTTAATAAGTTAGGGTGCCACATTTGTTAGTGTGTGTGCCCCCGAGAGCTAGACCTGACCATAATTTATAAAGGTTAAAATTAAAGACAGGCTGCCCACTCTCTCTGTAGGTGGCAATTATGGTCCCAGTGACGGTATTTCTCAGTTCCCAGGAATAGTTCCCTGGAGTATAGGTATTATGCAGGTTAGGCCAATAGGCCTTAAACTGGGGAAAGTATACAAGGAATATGATTAAGATACCGGGCCACAAAAGTCTTATTTTTAGAGGATCTTTTCCAGTAGCTGGTTTGATGACTTTTCATGTTTCCAGGGATGCGGTGGTGGCTGTCTTTACTTGTGAATGATGAATATAGGGGTGGATACTGCTGACTTTGATGGCTGTAGCAGTAGTAAGGATTACTATGTGGGGTCCTTTTCACCTTGGGGTGAGAACCTCAACTTTGTGCCGTTTTATCCATACCTGGTCACCGGGCTGGAATGGGTGTGGATGTTCCAGAATCGGTTTCTGGAAGGCTGTCTGCACAGTCTCAGTGACAGCTTACTGAGCTTTTTGAAGAACCTGCAGTGACTGAGCAAATTATGGTTAGACAGTTCTAATGTTTTATCCAGTCCAATTTTTGGAAGTAACAGTGGGGGCCGTTTAAACCGAATTTCGAAGGGGTTAGACCCTTGATGTAGGAGGTATACCTGGCCCTTAAGAGGGCATAGGGAAGGAGTGTTACCCAACTTTCACCGGTCTCCAGGGTTAATTTGGTTAAGGTCTCTTTAAGTGTCCAATTTGTTCTCTCTACTTGTCCTGAACTCTGGGGATGATAAGCACAATGTAAGTTTTAATTTATCTCCAAGGTTTTCACAATATCTTCAGTAAGTTTAGAAATAAATGCTGGGCCATTATCTGAGCCTAATGAGATAGGTAGACTATATCTTGGTATGATGTCATTTAAGAGTTTTTTTTTTACTGTTACAGAAGCAGTTTTAGTTTTTGTAGGAAATGTCTCAACCCATCCCAAGAAGGTGTCTACCAAGACCAATAGGCATTTATATTTATATTGCCCAGGTTTGACTTTTGTAAAGTCTATTTTTTAATGTTTTCTGGGGGTTAGTCCCCTATCTTGAACCCCTTGGGTGGATACACTGACTTTAGCATTATTAGTCTACTGGCATGATATGAAGTCTTGAATGAGCTCCTGGGTGAGCTGGTCCAGATGAGGGAGATATAATTTTTTTTTTTTTACAAGTTCAGTTAGTTTTATCCTTTTCAAATGAGTACCTTCATGGAGTTGCCTTAGGATTTGTTGTCCCAGGACTCGAGGGATGAAGGTTTTGCCGTTTTGAAGTTGAAGCCATCCATCTGGATTTGAGGTTGTTTGCAATTTTTGTGCAGTGAGGAGGTCTTTTTCTGTATATTTTGGTGGCTTACATAGAACCAGAGGAGGCAGTGACAGCAGGCAGGTGATTCTGTGGTAAGCAGCTTCTCTGGTTTTTTATTGTTTCTTGATCTGTTTTTTTATTGTTTCTTTTGAGTTTTCTTTTTGGTGGCCTGGGCAATGGATGATGGTGACTTGTTTGGGGACCCATACTGCTGCCAGGAGGTTTAAGACCTCCATTTTATTTTTTATAGTTTTTTTCTCTGTGGTGAGTAATCCCCGCTCCCTGTAAATTGTCCCATGTAATGTGTGCAGTTGCAAATGCGTACCTGCTCTCAGTGTAGATGTTGATAACTTTTCCTTCACCTGCTTTCAGGGCTTCAGTTAGGGCAATCAGTTCTGCTTTTTGGGCCGATGTTTCCTGCAGAAAAGGCTCAGCCCAAATATGTTGGAGACCGGCTCCGACCGAGGGGGGTTGGGCCTGAACCAGGAGAATCAGGACGGTGAAGAAGAAACAACTCAGAGGCAGTTCTTCTGGGTTCAGTCTGATCAGGACTGTTCCAAATTTTATTCAAACTTCTTCCACCTTATATACCATTTTCTATCACCCCTAGCAATATGACAAACATTCGCCAGGGGCTTGCGTATCCCACAGTGCATAATGTATTTTACAAAACCATACATCATGAGATTTGTGTGCCCCAAGTAAACAATCACGAATCCATGAGACATAACGTGCTTACGTTAAGATGATAAATGCAGAGCTTTTTACAATAGTTTCACAAACTGCTCTCCATGATTTTAATGAATAATCTATACTTCATAAGTTTATTTTTATTTCTACCTAATATAAAATCTTGAATTTTCTATTAACCTTTTATGATTTAACAAAATATAATGCTATGTAATTCTTTAACACTTAACCCAAAACTAATTATTTTTAAGCTATAAAACCTCACAATGACTCATATGAATCTTTTTAACCACATCTAGACTTAACAATTTTATTTTATCTAATGATTAAACTCTAACTATGCTATATCTTATAAACTTATCTTATTAATTTTTCTTTAATCTAAACTATCATAGATGTATAACTATCATTAATGTGATTCTTAGATTGTTATAAAACTATAAACTTATTTTTATCCTATCTTCAAACTTAATAAAATTACAAATCTAATTATTTTTGAAATCTATTTCCTTGTAAGCTAGTGCATAACCGTTTGTAAGAAATCCCATTGCCATAGTAACTTATCGAACGGCCTGGCTGGGGGCAGAAACTGTAACAGGGGAGTATCAGCATAGCTTGTTCCTTAGCAATCAGCTTGACTGGAGGCAAAAACAAAATATTTAAAAAGAGTTTCGGTACAGAAAGTTTCAGTACATAGTCAAACAGAAAGTTTCAATGTATTGTTAAAGACTCTCAAGATTAGCCTTCAGAAACTTAAAGTTAACTTTTAGGAAAAGGAAACTTAAAAGCTTAAACAAAACTTAAAAGTTTAAATGAATAATCTTTACTGTTTAAGTTCTTCCAATGAAAATCATAATATATTGTATATATAAATTATAGTATTAATTGAATATCAAGTATTCAGTCAGCAAACTGTATTACATTTGTGAGTTCACATAGGCAAAGAAACAGAAAGTTTATTAAACAGGATCCATGCGACCTTCTGCCTTGTATACCAGCGCTTTTCTCTCAACCAGCACACTTCTAGTAAACAAAGCCTTTATAGTTTGTTTTCTCCAAGGTATTGGCTCCCAACTAGTATTGGCTCCCAAATAGTTTCCTGTAGAGTGACCCCCGCTGCCCCTGCATATCTTATCCCATTCTGGATGAAACTGCTGCCATCTGAGAAAAGTGCCAGGTCAGGGTTTGTTCTCGGGACATTGGTTAGGTCCCAGCGCAGCTTCTGGGACTCAGTTGTTTCATAACAGCAATGTGGCGGCCCCGTGGGACTTTTTTCTGGTAGTAAAGTTGTGGGGTTTAAGCTGGAGGTATGCAGGAACTTGATGTGAGGTTGATCTAAAAGCAGCACTTGATAATGAGTTACTTGGGCATTTGACATCTATTTGACAGGGGTCCCTTGGAGTAAAGACTCCATTGCATGTGTGGCTATGACAGTCAGATTTTGTCCCAATGTTAGTTTGTCTGAGTCTTTTATTAACATGGCAATGACTGTTATAACCTGCAGGAGTGCGGCCAGCTTGAGGCTACCGGGTCCAGTTTTTTTTTTGACAGGTAGGTGACTGACCTGTTTCATGGGCTGAGCTTTTGGGTTAGGACCCCCGGACAATGCCTCATCTTTTATCCACATAAAAGTGGAAAGGTTTTTTTAATATCTGGCAAGGCCAGGGCCGGAGTTGAGATCAGGGTGTTTTTAAGGGCTTGGAAAGCTTTGTCCCCCTCTGTTGTCTATTTAAAATTAGCCTCTGGTTCCTTGGTTATTTTGTAGAGAGGTTTTGCAAGTTCAGCAAACTTAGGGATCCATAGTTGGCAGTATCCTACAGCTCCCAAGAATTCCTGGAACTGCCTTTTGTTTCCTGGAACCGGGATGCCTGCTATAGCCTGAATGTGCTGGGCAGTTAGGAATCTTTTGCTTCCTTTGAGGTTATACCCAAGGTATGTGGTTACAGTTACATAGAGTTGAGTCTTTTTTACTGACACCCTATAGCCCAGAGTCTGAAGTTTTTTAAGTAGGTGCCTGGTGGCATGCAGGCACTCACCTTCTGATGTGGCTGTGATTAACAGATTATCTACATACTGTAGCAGAGTCATTTCAGGGTGCTGTTGCTGGAAAACTCGGAGGTTTTGGTGGAAAGTTTCATTGTACAGTGTGGGAGAGTTTTTAAATCCTTGTGGGAGTCGTGTCCAGGTTAACTGGTCATTTTCCCCTTATTCAGGATCTGTCTATTTAAAGGTAAACAAGAGTTGGCTCTGCTTAGCCAATGGGAGGCTGAAGAAGGCATCTTTAAAGTCCAGGACAGTGTATACCTGCCTCTCTGGAGTTAAACCACTGAGGAGGGTGTACGGGTTGGGGACTGTGGGATGGATATCCTCCACTTGCCTGTTGACCTCCCTGAGGTCCTGTACAGGGCAGTAGTTTCTTGTGCCCACCTTTTTGACAGGAAGAAGTGGGGTGTTTCAGGATGAGTGGCATGGCACTAGGATCTCAATTTCCCGGAGACGCTGGATGTGGATTGCTATGCCTTTTCGGACCTCTGGGGATATAGGGTACTGTTTTACCATAATGGGTGTTGCCTGACTTTTGAGATGTATAACGACTAGCAGTTGATGGGATGCCAGCCCAGGGGAGTTTAATTCAGCCCAGACTTGGGGAAACTTATTCTGCAGCTGGGCCAGCAGTATGGTGTTTGAAGAGCCAAGAGGGGCCCCATCTTCTATTAACATGTATTCCTCACTTAGGGGAAGAGTAACAAGAATTTTTGATGCCCCAGGTGGGTTTGGGCTTATTGCTGCCATGGTTTTCTCAAAACCTATGTTGACCTTAAGCTTGTGTAAGAGGTCACATCTCAGGAGCGGGTATGGGCAGTCTGTCATTATGAGGAATGAATGAGTTACTTCCCCTTTTAAAAAATTTATTGTACTTTCGGTGGTCTAGGGGCAAAATTGAGTTCCAGTTGCCCCCTGAACCAAAGAATATTTATTTTGAAGCAAGCCATTGTACTTTTGGAGGACTGAATACTCAGCCCCTGTGTCCACTAAGAAGTGGACAGGGCTTCCCCCCATCATAAGTTTTACCCTGGGCTCTGGGGGGGGAATTGACAGAGCCCCGGCTCCATCAGCCAGTTTGCAATTGAAGTACAGGAGTAGATTTCAGTGAGCACCCCCCTGGAGGGCATTCTTGTGGTCGGGGTAGCCTATCTGGGCAGTCTTTTACTCAGAGCCCAATTTTTTGCAGTACACGTATTGATTTTTTGCTAGTGGAGTTTTTTGCCTGGTGCCAGTTTTTTTTTTTCCTGTTGGCTGCTTGGGTTTAATTTCCTGTAAGGCTGCTGCTACTATTTTGGTTATCTTTTTAGTTTGTTAGTCTTTAAGTGAGTCCCTGCTATTATAGAACTTCTGGGTTATCTCAGTTAATTCTGATAAACTTTTTTCTTTGAATTTTTTCATTTTCTGTAATTTTTTTTATATCAGGGGCCAACTGGGAGACAAAGGCTATAACTAAAGTCCTCCGATTTTCTGGAACCTCTGGGTGTATGGGAGTATATGTCCAATAGGCCTCTATAAGTCATTTCAGAAAAGCCATGGAAGATTCCTGTGGGCCCTGCATTACCTCACTTATCTTAGACAAATTTGTGGGCCACCTGGTGGCAGCCTGGAGACCCCCCATTAGAGTTCAGTGATAGGTGGTAAGAGACTCCCTACCATGATTGGTGTTCGGGTTTTAATTAGGCATCTCAGTGGGGAAGACACGGTTCACATAGTCCTGTTCTGCTGCTCTGTCATTCAGTCCCAGGACGAATTTTCTTGTTTCCTGATGGATTTATTCTCTTTTCTCCACAGTAAAAAGGGCTTGGAGGAGTTGTTGGCAGTTATTTCAAGTGGGCTGGTGGGTGAAGAAAATAGATTCTAAAAGGCCTATGAGGCTCTGCAGTTTTTTAGAGAATGCTGATTTTGGTGCTTTCAAATGCAAAGGCCACTAATGGAGAAAGGGACATAAACCATAAAGGGCTGGCCTCCTGAATCTCCTGCATCTAGTCCTGGGGCCTGTCTCAGGGGAAGGACTGGAAGTTTGTGGTTCTGAGTTCCCCGAAGACAAGTCAGGGCTAGTTGGTTTATTGGGGGTGGTAGGACCTTGGGAAACATATGGGGAAAAGGGGGATAAAGGGGCTGATACGAGGACCCACTACTGGTGAGTGATGGGCTGAGAACCTTGTGGACCCCCTACTCCCGCTCAGATGTAGAGTAGGGCAGGGGAATTTTATCATCTTCTGGTGAACTCTGGAGGACCAGAGGTTTGACTTTTGGAGTCTCCTGTAGGGTTAAAACATGAGAAGAATTAGATTTTTTTTGGCTTTTTTCATCTATGATACTGCTGCATTACCAGGAGGTACCAGGCAGTGATGTACGGGATCTGGTCCGGGTGGCATCAATAGGCGAACTGTCAGCCCTTCCCCAGTATGGCAGGGTTGAAGGTCCCCTCTGGCGGCCAGCTGCAATTAGGAAATGTGGGCCATTTGAGGAAACAAAAGGTGGTTAGGTTTCCTTGGTTTACCTGATAACCTGACTGTTGTGTCACTCCTTGGAAATCCTTCAAGTGTCACAAAACCAGTTGTAGAGGGGTGTCAGGCTTAGAGCATTGCTGCCCCATAATATCGATAACAATGACAGACACAACAGTGACTAACACTGAACAAATAAAGACAATAACACAAACTGAACAGACAGACCTAACTGCCCGAAGGCAATACCAGAGGGCCCAGTGACATCTCACTGGGACCTCGGAAGCAGGAATTAGTGCTGCGTCCAGATTTTCTGTGGGTCCAACCAGAAGTGCACACAAACAAAACAGGAACTTGACTCACCTCACAGAGAGCTCGGGACGTTGTGAATCTGCCAGAGATGACAATCAGTTGTTTGCGAGTCCACAGACTCACCAGGCCTGATGAACACTGAGGTTCGCAGGTATGCAGACCCACAAGGTCAGCTGGTGATTGGGGCTGGGGATTAAGCTCTCGGATATCCCGGACGAGCCCCAAAATGAAATAGGGACTGAGGGCTTAATTCACAGAAACCAACACCAAAAGTACAAGTTATAAAAAGGAGAGGTTTTATTTAGTCAAGAGCCAGACCGGCAGCCACTTGCCTGTTGGACATGACAGTCCCAAAGCAAGGGGCCTTTTTAGCTGTGGAGGCTTGCTTAAGAAAGGCTAAACCACATTGGGACTTTTCAAGTGGGCTAAACTGCAACATCCTGGAGGTCTAGGTACCTTTTAAGCAATGTAAGCGTGGTTTACAGAAGTGAAAAAAATGCTGTTAAACAGTTTAACCTAGCCAGTAAGTGCTGTTGCCAGTTTTCAGGAAGGGAACTTTTTTTTTTAACTGTGTAAAGGCTGAGTACATGTTTAGCTTAATTTTTGACATTGTAGATGTCTTTTTTTTTTTTGAGTTGGAGTCTCACTCTGTCGCCCATACTGGAGTGCAGTGGCCGCTCCCGGTCACCACAGCCTCGAACTGCTGGGCTCCAGTGATCCTTCCGCCTCAGCCTTCCAAGTAGCTGGAATTACAGGCATGCGCTACCATGCCCGGCTGATTTTTTTTTTTTTTGAGTTGGAGTCTCACTCTGTAGCCCAGACTGGAGTGCAGTGGCTGCTCCCAGCCACTGCAGCCTTGACCTGCTGGGTTTCGGTGATCCTTCTGCCTCAGCCTTCCGAGTAGCCGGAATTACAGGCATGTGCTACCGTGCCCGGCTAATTTTTTGATTTATTGTAGAGATGAGTTCTCATCTGTCCAGGTGGGTCTCGAACCCGCAGGCTCAGGCAATTCACTCACCTCAGCCTCCCAAAGGCGCGGGATTACAGGCCGAGCCACTGAGCCCAGCTGATTTTTTGATTTATTGTATAGATGAGGTCTCACTGCCCAGGCAGGTCTCGAACCCGCGGGCTCGAACCCACGGGCAATCCACTCACCTCAACCTCCCAAAGTCATGGGATTACAGGCTGAGCCACTGAGCTCGGCATAGATGTCTTTTTAAGCCCCCCTTTACATAGTCTATATGACAAAGGCAAAAGAAACTGCATATAAACACTCTAATTGATAAAGTTGTTTCCAAAGGGTATGTATACAAACTATTCTAACACTGCAATTCATGTGTATGGGAGTTAGTGAATCCAATAAGTAAATGGCAGATGATGGGAGCTGGGTTTTCATTGTAGTAGTGAAAAGTTACAGGAAAAGGGAGGATGGAATGATTTATGTGGAAACTGATTAGAGTTGGAGACAGTATGCACCTGTGGTTAGGTTAGTAAGTTAATACACATACAGGTGGTTACATGTAGATATTTTTATAGATATGTGTATATACATGAATTAATATAAATATAGTTCTTTGTTTTGTCAGCCAAACAGACCCCAAAAATAGTAACGCCCCAATGACAACCAGCACACCTAATGTTTAGATCTTGGTTACTAACATAACTCTCTTCATTAGAAGGAACCAGGGCTCCCTGGAGAAATGTCTAATTCTAAGACTCGGGCAAGAAAATTACAAGCTAAACCTGGAATATCTTGCAGTGCCAGAAAGTAAGGAAGTTCATAAAGAAAGTCTACAATGATTACAGAAATACAGGAGACAACTTAAAGTGATTTCTGTTGCCAAAGATGGAAAAATTTGAGCTATAAAAAAAATACTATTGGAGTTATAAGCAAAGTGTAAAATATCCAAGAATCCATGTAAATTGTTGAGTAAATAAATGAAAGAGAAGGAATAATTCAAAAGAATTCAAAATAATTTATGTAGAAGGAAACCCTTCATTCCTTAAGGGTGAGCTGCAGACAATAACTTATAAAAAGCATAGTATGGAAAATGTGAAAAGAAAGTAATTTTACAGAGGAGAAACCTAGCAAATACTACCTCATCCAGGTGATCAAGATTAACATCAGTAATAGTAAATCATGTTGATAGTACTTGTCCTTCATATGAGGTGATGAGAATGGTAATTTACCTCTGTGATCTTCCTCCCATAAACCTATAACTTCTGTTTATTCATGAGAAAAATATGAGAGAAATCTCAGCAGATGAATGTTCTATAAAATACCTAACCACTAGTGCTCTAAACTTACAAAGCTATCCAAAATAAGAAACCTAAGGAGATGTGACAGCTAAATGTAATATGTTATCCTGGATGAGATTCTGGAAGAGAAACAGGAAATTAGGATAAAACTAAGGAAATCTGAATAAAATATGCATGTTAGTTAATACTGCTATAGCAATATTGGCTCATTAATTTTGACAAATGTACTCTAATGTAAGATGCTAATAGTAGAAATGGGTAGAGGTGTATAGAAGGTATGTGTACTATCTTCACAATGTTTTTTAAACTTTAAATCATTCTAAAATAAAAAAGCTTATTAAAAAGTAAAAATAAAATCACCTGAAAATCTTCTTTTCAGGTTTGTGAAAAGATAAACTTTATTCTGTTAAGTATCAGCCTTCTTAATTATTACAATTATAAAGTTAATCAAATGTTCATAAATGAGTTGAGTAAAGGAAGGTTGCCACATTATCAAAACATAGTGTTCTCTTTCTAATCCATGTGGAGAGAACATATACATTTATTATGAATACACTGTCTTACAAATAAGTGCTATTGTAGTTGATCTTTTAAGAATAATAGAGATTATAGATGTTTACAATATAGATGTTATTGTCTAGTTGTTGTCAAGTTAACACTGCAGGAGCTATTCTGAGTGGCAGGCACACATTATGCACAGAAGTCATACTCAGGGAATGACTTTGACCATTGTAACCAGATTCCCTCTGTTGTTCTGATGAAGTTTCCTAGTAGAAACAAAGAATAAGGTGAAGACACCCTGCCCTTTACCCAGAACAGATCCCTTTTCATTTGTTTTATAATTTCAAATATTTCCTCTGTTCTTGTTTCTTTCTTCTCTGATATTCTCATTTTGTGTTATACCTTTAGTAGTTATACCAGAATTTTTGAATATTTTCCTTTTTTCATTCTTTTTCTTCTTTGCATTTCAATTTTGGAAGTTTCTATTGATGTATCTCTAAGTTCACTGATTCTTTCCTAGTATTCTTTCCTAGATTCTTTCCTAGTATTGACGCTACTAAGGAGCCCATCTAAGGCATTCTTCATTTCTGTCAGCATTTTTGAGTTCTAGCTTTTTCCTTTGATTCTTAGAGTTTTCATCTCTCTGCTTACATTACTCACCTGTTCTTGTGTGTTGTCCAATTTTTCCATTAGCACTTTTAACATTAATCACAGTTATTTTAAATTCCTGGTTTAATAATGCCACGATCTGCCATGTCTAAATCTGGTTCTGATGCTTTTTTTGTCTTTGCAGACTATGTTTTTTGCCTTGTAATTTTCTGTTGAAAGGTAGTCATAAGGTATTGAGTAAAATACTCATGTAGGTAGACCTTTTATTTCTTTCTGGGGAAGAGTTAGGCTATATTTACTGTTTGCTGAAGCTGTGGTGTCAAAGATTCAAATGTTCTTTAGTGTGCTTTTTTTTTTTTTGCCTTCCTTGTCGTCTGGGTTTTTCTAGAGACCCCCTAAATAGAATCTGAAGATTGTTCTTTAAGCTGTAATTCTGTTGTCATACAGGAACCCTGTTGATGTGATGGGAAGGTAGGAGGGAAGGAAGTGTTTTCCATGATCAGACCTCAGTCTTTTAGTGAGCTTGATTTGATTTGTTTGTATTTCAAAATAATTACATCCCCCGCCCCCTTCTGGGAACAGGTGGATCTTTTTCTCTGATCTTCATAGTGAGAACTTCAGGAAAGTGTGGGGCACCCCCTATCTGGGTTCACCTTAGAGTTTTTGTTTTTTTGTTTTTGTTTTGGCTCTCAAGCTTTTTTGTAAAAAACCTCTCACAATATGTCCATTAAGGTTTAAAGTATTTCTACTGGCTCCAGTCTTGGCTTCTGCAACTAGGCTTCTGCTCCCAGGAAACTACAATTTCCTATATTTGCCTATCTTTCCTGTTTTTTGCAGGGTAGCAGTTTGCCCTGTGACTTCAATTCTCTGGTGAATCTCAAAAGTGCTGATTATCAGGTTTTTTTTTTTTCTCTTCCGAGTTTTTGCTGTTGTTGTTGTTGTTGTGAGGATAAAAATGACAACTTCCAAGCTCTCCACATATCAGACCAGAAATTGGAATTCTCACTTGCTATAAATAATTAGAGTTTTTTGTACAATTTTGCTTAAAGCAAAATTAAAAGGTCTCAGTGCTAAAATTTAATGTGTAGAGAATATCTCTGAAAATTTTAGTTTTGTCTCTGGTTCACTCTAGTTTTCAATCTAATGAATGGAATCAGTTTTTGACAGCGGTTGTAGTAGTTTGTGGTCTTTGCCCAGTTTCAGTGTGCAGTGAAATAACTCCATGTTAAGAAAGTCATTCACTAGAGATAAATCTTTGACTTTTAAGTAGGTTTTAAATATTAAATGTATCCTTATATGTATAGCAGTAATATCTGAACATCTAAAGTAATTATCATGCTATCAAGAAAGTGAATTTATAGTTGTTTAATATGTTAAGCAACAAAATTTATACAGTGGCAATTATTAGCTAATTTGAGCAGGGAAATTAAAGAATTAATTTTAATTTACATATAGCAATGCAGGCAATTTTTGTCCAGCACTTTACGTTTGACTAAAGAAAATCAAGAAAGAATATGGAAATAATGCAGAAATACTTTAAACCTTAATAGACAGATTGTGAGAGGTTTTATACAGAAAAGCTTGAAAGCTAAAAAAAAAACAAAAACCAAAAAAACAAAAACTCTAAGGTGACCCCAGATAGGGGGTGCCCCACACTTTCCTCAATTCTCACTATGAAGATCAGAGAAAAAGATCCACCTGTTCCCAGAAGGAGGAGGGGCATGTAATTATTTTGAAATACAAACAAATCAACTCAAGCTCACTAAAAGACTGAGATCTGATCATGGAAATTTCTTTGTACTGGACAAAAGTGAATGTTAGCAATAGCAAAAGAAACTAGATAATGGGATAAGAGTTTTACTACAGTGTAACTGCCATGTGAGAGTTAAACCAAGTGAGCACTTTGCTATAATTTAAAATTACAATAATAAATTTTTACCTGACTGTTATATAATTGTAGCAAATTATTTTGTCTTTGACAAGGGAATCGTGAGGTTTTGTGCCTTAGACTTCCTTGCGTCTCCCAGAGTCAGTGACGCAGATGCTGCCGTGAGATGTCTCTCTATCAGATGTTTTCCGATTCATGGCACAATTATGTCTGTCTTGAAATAGAAATTATCTTCTAATGAACTCCATTTAAATTTCTTTTCCCTATTTTTATGCTCATCTCACTGAATAACATAATCTTGGAAAAGATGAACATGTATTATTCCATAGTTGAGTCTCCAACACTATCTTTTTTTTTTTTTTGAGTTGGAGTCTCACTCTGTCGCCCAGACTGGAGTGCAGCGGCCGCTCCCGGCCACCGCGGCCTCGACCCGCCGGGCTCCGGCGATCCTCCCGCCTCCGCCTTCCCAGGAGCCGGAACTCCAGGCGCGCGCGACCACGCCCGGCTGGTTTTTTGATTTATTGTAGAGAGGAGGTCTCGCTGCCCAGGCGGGTCTCGAACCCGCGGGCTCAGGCCATCCACTCACCTCAGCCTCCCCAAGGCGTGGGATTTCAGGCTGAGCCACCGAACCCGGCTCCAACACTATCTTAATGTAATCTTTCCATATATATATTTTGCTATTCATTGGTTTGCACTATTCTTTTGAAGTTTTTATATGCAAATTTAATGAAAAGACTCTGTTTGCTCTCTTTTCCAGAGCATTCATAATGTGTTAGGAACTGGCTGAGCACCAGTCCCTGGGCACCACGCTAGATACTTTTCTCATGTGATAGACTGTTATTCCTGTCCCACTGTTTGTGTTCCTCTTGATAGTCCATGGTCCTTGCAGGAGGCATCTGAGTGAAGGCAGCTTGAATGAATTTTAAATTCAGGTTTGTGAGGCGCTATATCAAATGCTTCACTGAAATCGAATGCCTGTGATATCCATTTTGTAAACCATAGTCATTCAGTTTTTAAAAAAAGTGTTAACCAAGCACATTTGTTCAGAATGACTAACATTGATCCTGATTTTCTGATTACTGGTAGGTAACTTTGTCCTCATTATAACTAGGTATTGAAATGAAATACTATTTTAGCTGGGTTCGGTGGCTCAGCCTGTAATCCTGCGCCTTTGGGAGGCTGAGGTGAGCGGATGGCCTGAGCCCGCGGTTCGAGACCCGCCTGGGCGGCGAGACCTCATCTCTACAATAAGTCAAAAAATCAGCCGGGCGTGGCAGCGCATGCCTGTCATTCCGGCTGCTGGGAAGGCTGAGGCGGGAGGATCGCCGGAGCCCAGCAGGTCGAGGCTGCGGTGGCCGGGAGCGGCCACTGCACTCCAGCTTGTGCAACAGAGTGACTCCAACTCGAAAAAAAGAAATATATGAAATACTATTTTGGAAACTGAAAATTTTAAGCATTTCACACAGAACTTTATGAGCCATAGCTATTAAATTTAAAAATCTACATATTTTAATAATTCTTCTTATAATTTCTATCATAAAAATATCACTATAAAACTTGTATTTTTGTAACTACTGAATGAACATGATAGTGTCAAATTGCTAAATTAAGTAATTTTTTTCATCAAAATCAGATCGTACCTTTCACAAATGAACTGCCAAAGTGAATAAGCTTTATAACTCAAAATTATCAACAATAAAATATACTCAAGCAATTTAGTCAAATTTTTAATAAACAATTTAGGACAGAGTTTGGCGAACTACAGCTCAAGGGTTAAGTCTACTTATGCCAATTCATGTTCATGTTATGTGTGACTATTTTCTCTTGGACAGCAGAGCTGAGTAGTTGTATCAGATACCCCAAGGGCCTCAAAGCCTAAAGTATTTACGATCTAACTTTTTACGGAAAAAGTTAGAGATCCTTGATTTAAGTTACTATTAAGACTATTATATTTATTTAATGAAAATTAATTAGCCGGGCGTGGTAGCATGTGCCTGTAGTTCCGGCTACTTGGAAGGCTGAGGCAGAAGGATCGCCTGAGCCCTGCATGTCGAGGCTGCATTGGCCATGAGTGTGCCACTGCACTCCAGTCTGGGTGACAAAGTGAGACTCCAACTCAAAAAAAAAAAAAGAAAGAAAATTAAGAGAAAACCATGGGCAACAGAATATCTGGGATACATAATTAGAGAACACATTTTCTTGACTGCTTTTGTAGGGTAATATCTCTAAGATCCTACTCTGCACTGAATTCTGACATCTGTGATAGAAAATGGATTTATACAAACTTACGTTGTCAGATTCTGGCTTGAGTGTGAGTGGTCCAATTTATATAAAACAGTATAAATAGAATGTCACTACTATCAGATGAAGTGATACATAATAGGATTCATGTGATAAGTAAGAAACAGAATATTTAACTGTGGGTGAACATCCAAGCAAATAAGTAGACAAGATAAAAAAACTCTCATCTGTTCAGTCATTTGACAAATATTTGAGTGTTTCCTAGGTGCAGACACTCTTTTTTCTGTCTAAAGTATCTGCTCTCATGGAGTTGATATATTATTGGGAGGAAGTCGGCTCATACAAAGTAAACGTATAAGTATGCAATATATTGTTAATATATTTATAAATGTTATGAAAAAGGACAAATCATGGTAGGCTGGTAGTGGAATGACAGTAGCAAGTAATACTTTCTGTAAGTTGGTCAGAAAGGACAGAAACATTGAGGGAAGAAGGGAGTAAGCCAAGCAGATATATTTTTATTTATTTATTTATTTAGAGTTGGAGTCTCACTCTGTCACCCAGACTGGAGTGCAGTGGCCGCTCCCAGCCACAGCAGCCTCGACCTGCTGGGCTCCAGCAATCCTTCCGCCTCAGTCTCCCAAGTAGGTGGAACTACAGGTGTGTGCTACCACGCCCGACTGATTTTTGATTTATTGTAGAGATGAGGTCTCTCCAAGTTGCCCAGGCAGGTCTCGAACCCATGGGCTCAGGCAATCCACTCATCTCAGTCTCCCAAAGGCGCGGGATTGCAGGTTGAGCCATCCAGCTTGGCTTTATTTATTTTTTTGAGTTGGAGTCTCACTCTTGTTGCCCAGGCTGGAGTGCAGCAGCACGCTCACGGCCACCGCAGCCTCTACCTGCTGGACTTAGGCGATCCTTCCACTTCAGCCTTCCAAGTAGCTGGAACTACAGACTCATGCCACCACGTCTGGCTAGTTTTTGTGATTTATCGTAGAGACGAGGTTTTACCAAGTTGCCCAGGCTGGTTTCGAACGCAGGCTCAGGCAATCTTCTCGCCTCGGCCTCCCAAAGTGCTGGGACTATAGGCTGAGCCACTGCGTCTGGCCCCAAGCAGATATCTTTAGCTCTGTCATGTTTGGTAAATTATTTCCCTCTCTGAACCTCAATTTTCTCATCACTGGCTCAGAGAATAATTGGGTTTTAATGAGCAATCGGAATTTATTACCCCTAACATGGCTTCCATTTATAGATGTTTCTTTGTTATGGCTGCTATAAAAAATATTAAAAACTGGGTGGCTTATAAACAAGAGAAACCTATATCTCACTAATCTCCTGGTTCTAAAGTTTGGGAGGTCCAAGACCAAGGAGCTAGCAGATTTGGTGTCTGGTGAGTGCCTGTTTCCTGGTTCATAGATGGTGCCTTCTCCCTGTGGCTTCACATGGTATAATGAAGGCAAGAGAGTTCTCTGGGATTCTGTTTATAAGGGCATTAATCCCAACTGAGGGCTCTGCCTCTATGGCCTAGTCCCCTCCCAAAGGTCCCACCTTCTAATGCCATAATTTTGGGGATTAGGATGTCAACATATCAATTTTAGGGACACAAAACCTTCAGATCATACCATATGCTGTCATCTCACAATGAGATTTTGACACAGAAGAAAAATTGTTCTGATGAACAGCATGTAAGTCCTGATGTAGGTAGTTAATGTTGAAGGATTCCCCAAGAGGAATGGTTTTTTTTTATCAAGAAGGACACACCAAATTAAAACATGGAATAGTCATTTAGAGGTACCACATACATATTCATAGGATGACATGTATGGGCAATACATTTCTAGGGAGACTTCTTTTGTTTGCTTATTTTAAATCACAGATTATTATAAATCTACTTTATCTGTTTTATGACTCCCTTAATAGGTACTTTACTCTGAAGTTTGTATTTCTGTAAGGAAGAGGTAGTAAATAGAAGTTTGAAGATCCTTGTAGATCCTAGATGTTAGACCTTTGACAGATATGCAATTGACAAATATTTTTCCCATTTTGTGGACTGTCTCCCCACTGTCTTTTTTTGTTTTCAAGTTGGAGTCTCACTTTGTCGCCCAGGCTGGAGTGCAGCGGCACACTCATGGCCACTGCAGCATCGGCCTGCTGGGCTCAGGCAATCCTTCTACCTCAGTCTTCCAAGTAGCTGGAACTACAGACGCATGCCACCATGCCTGGCTAGCTTTTGTGGTTTATTTTAAAGACGTTGTCTCACCAACTTGCCTAGGCTGGTCTTGAACCCATGGGCTCAGGCAATTCTCTCACCTTGGCCTCCCAAAGTGCTGGGATTATAGGCTGAGATGACTGTAGTTCCAGACACTGATTGCAGTTGTATGAAAACCATCTAGATGAGGTCAGTTAGTTTCCAGAACTACAAGAGACAATAAAAAAATGATGGTGGTTGTTTTAAGTCACAAAGTTTTGGAGTGATTTGTTATGCAGCATCAAATAACTGGAATAAAACATTTGGCAGAAAATGTAGACTATTAAATAATTTCTGAATGGGAGGAGGTTTTCTGAGCTTGACATGAAATAAATCAACCAGGGAAGAAAAGATTGATTATTACAATAATAAAAATTACAAGAGGAATAAACTTTAGTGATCTATTGCAAAGAATGTACTATGTACATTGTTATGAGCAATAGTCACCTTACTATGTAATGGAATATCAGAATTTATTCCTTTTATTTAACTGTAACTTTGTACCCATTGACCAACCTCTTCCCATTTGTCCTTCCTCTTCCCATTCCCCAGCCTCTGGTAACCACAATTCTACTCTTTGCTTCCATGAGGTCAACTTTCTCAGATTTCATGTATGAATGGGATCATGTGGTATTTATCTTTCTGTGCCTGGTTTATTTCATTTAATATTATGTCCTTTAGGTTTGCCCATGTTATCACAGATGACAAGATTTCATTCTTGTTTATACCTTAATTGTATCGCATTTTATGTGTATATACCACATTTTCTTTATACATTTATCTGTAGATAAACATGTATGTTGATTCCATCTCTTGACAATTGGGAATAGCACTGCAATAAACATAGGAGTGCACAAATCTCTTCAACATACTAATTTCAAATTAGTGAAATTGCTGGATCATATGGTATTTTTAATTTTTTTGTCACAGAAAAAAGTTTCTGATTTTAAAATAAATTTAGGTATGGAAAGAAAATATTAACATAGTACTGCAAAGAGGTAAATTCTACCTGAACTAATATACATTTTTATGCAAATTGAAATGCAAAAAGAAATTTTGTGGGAGAACTAGCCAAGCCAATTACATTATTCATAAGGAAAAATAAGTAAGTGACAGTATAAGTCTTCACACTGGGTTTGATGCCATGTTCATTGGGATGATGCAGAGTGAAATACTTATGCATGTGTTGATGTGTAAGAGCTGCTTGGGGATTGGACATGTGGGCTCTGGAGATAGAATACTCAGATTTATTTCCTACTTCTGCTACTTACTGGCTATGGGATCTTGAGGGAATTATTTAATATTCCTGGATTTTGTCATAATTTCTTATCTGGATATTAAAATATTATTTGTTTTGTAGGATTGATGTGGAGATGTAATGAATCAGCCCAAAGTGCTTAAAGTGCTTAAAGCAGTGTGAGTTAGTAGCATTACCACCTCTACTTCCATCAGCACACACCAATGGAACACAAGAGAAAGTCCAGAAAAAGACCAAATACATATGGAGGTTTGGTATATAATACAGGTGTATTGTAAAACAATAAATGCATTATTCAATAAAATAAGTGTTCAGAAAACTGACTAGCCATCTGTAAAAAAATGTAAACACTCTTTCCTTAAACTAAAATTTTCCTGATAGACTAATTATTTAAATATCTAAATAACCAAGGGATATAGTTTTTCCAAGGTTAAACATATACTTACATATAACTAAGCAATCCAAATCCTAGGTAGTTACTAAAGTTATATAAAAACATGTCTACACAAGGTGTGTACACAAATATTCACAGGAGCTTTATGTGTAATAACCCAAACAAGAAACAACACAAATGTCCCTGAAAAGGTGGAAGGATAAACTAGTTGTGATATAATCAAACAATGATACTACTCAACACTTGAACTACTGAACATACAGCAACATGGATGAATCTCAAAAGCACAATGTAAGTGAAATAAACCAGACATAAAGGACAACATTCTATGTGATTCTATTTGTATGAAAATCTAGAAAAGGCAAAGTGATCAAAAGAAGGTCAGTGATTGTTTGGAGTCAGTAATGAAAGAAGATGGAATGCCAAAGGGCATGTAGGCTTTTTTGGGTATCATATAATGCTATATAATCTTGATTGTGGTGATTATCCAACCACATGCCTTTGTTGAAACTTCTAACTGTACATTCAGTGCTTAAAATGGGTGAATTTGATTATATGCAAATTATACATCCACAAAGTTGATTGCTTATATTTTAAAAATTAAGACATAAAAGATACGGCAGTTTTATAGCCTGTCCCAGTATTCTTTCCCATTTCTCCTATTAAAAGATGCAGTTTCTATTCTTTTCCTTAGATCTGGTCTTTGTAATTGTCTAGACAATGTAATATGACCTTAAGAAACTGGCAGATTCCATTTGCTCTCTTTTGAAATCCTTGCTTTTTCTGGAACCCAACCACCGAAAGATCTTAGCTGACAGGTAGAATCAACTGTCAGATGCATAAGTAAAGGTTTTGAGATGACTGTAGTTCTAGACACTGATTGCAGTTGTATGAAAACCATCTAGATGAGGCCAGTTAGTTTCCAGAACTACAAGAGACAATAAAAAAATGATGGTGGTTGTTTTAAGTCACAAAGTTTTGGAGTGATTTGTTATGCAGCATCAAATAACTGGAATAAAACATTTGGCAGAAAATGTAGACTATTAAATAATTTCTGAATGGGAGGAGGTTTTCTGAGCTTGACATGAAGTAAATCAGCCAGGGAAGAAAAGATTGATTATTACAATAATAAAAATTACAAGAGGAATAAACTTTAGTGATCTATTGCAAAGAATGGTGATTATAATCAGTAATTATGCATTGTGTATTTTTAAACTGCAAAGTGGGTAGATTTCAAGTGTTTTCATGACAAAAAAACTTTATATTATACACCATAAATATGTACAATTATTGTTTGTCAAATAAAAATAAAATTTTAAAAATTAAAAATTTTCCTATGATAGAAGAGCACCATAAAGTTTTTGTTTGTTTGTTTTCCAAACAGGGAAAAGTGTTTGCCATATATACAAAACAGTATTTAGTTGTCTTAGTATATCACGAACATTTACAAATCAGTGAGAAAAACTAACAATGCTGTAGAAAATGAGCATAGGACATAATGAAAAATAAATCAATTTTGCTTTCATATTATGCAAAGATGGTTATACTCAAAATACAAGAAATAAAAGTCAATGCTGTAGTATTTTACCATTTTACCCATGAAATTGGTGAAGTTAAAAAGATTATCCAAGGTATCAGTGTTGTCTAAAGTTGTTAAACATGTTCTACAGAATGATTTTTGTGAGTGTAAATTTGTGTAGTCTCCTTGAAGGGCAATTGAATTTTAACTCTCAAAATTTAACATACAGAGATACTTTGTGTTAAGTAAATAACAGTGACTTCACTGAACAAATTTTGTGTGTGTGTGTGTGTGTGTGTGTGTGTGTGCAAGTTGTAATACTGTATGTGTTAAGATTGGGTTGGGGATTCTGTGCCAGTCATTCAAGGAACTAGGGTTCTTTTATGTAGATTCTTCATAATTCCATAGGTTATCAGCGTCTTCACTGCATTACCTAAATCTGACCGCTAGAAGATAGAAGAGAGAGAACATGTTGGACTGTTGAAAGAATTTATGGCCAAGTCTAGAAGTGGCATATACATTTGTGTATGTGAAAGTGTGTGCCTGTGTGCTATATCAGTTAAATAGAGCTGGTGACTTGCTGATAGTTAGGTGGGGGCATAGAAAGATTCACTGAAAACAGTCAATTAAAGAAAAATTGGGAACAGAATTTATTTTAGAATTTCAATGTTATTCAAAGCTTTTTTATTCCTTTCAGCCAACCTTGTCAAAACTTCTCTTTGGATTTCCTTTGCATTATCTAGGCAACTTTAAAAAAATATCCTTAGTCTCAGAAATCTGCTTCAACTATTTCTGAAATTTGGAGACTTTGCATTTTTAAATAAAAAGGCACAGTAAGATATTATTCTCATTTGCATTAGAAGAAATTAGAAGGAAAGAAATCACAAATAATTTAAGAATGTGTATTAATATTTCAGTCTAACATCTTTCATGGAATAAAAACCACTTGCATATTTCAGGTTCTTCATGTTTCTCTACAAATGATATACTTGGAAAGGTACACTGAGATTTCACTGATTTTCATAATTAATTTTTGGATAATTATTAAAATATTTTTTGATAGCTGTTTCTTAAGCGTTCTCATAATAAGAAACACAATGGGTATACATTGAATATTTGTATTCACTTGAATCAAAAACTAAAATTGGTAACATGAGATAGGTTTTAAAAAATTATATCTTCCCAATTATATTAAAGAAAGCAATCAGGAAAAGAAGATCTGTAGCATCATTAATCAAGCATAATTAGGTGCACTGGTGTAAGATATTTCTCGAAACTCTCTTTATTAATACCTGTGCTCCAGTTTGATTTTTTTTTTTTTTTTTTTTTTGGAGTCTCATTCTGTCACCCAAGCTAGAGTTCAGTGGCACAATCTCATTAGCCTTGTCCGGGCTTGGCTTAGATGATCCTTCTACCTCAGCCTTCCAAGTAGCTGGAACTACAGGTACATGCCACCACGCCCCACTAAGTTTTTGATTTATTGTAGTGATGAGGTCTTGCCAAGTTGCTCAGGCTGGTCTCCAACACCTGGGCTCAGGCAATCCTCTCACCTAGGCCTCCCAAAGTGCTGGGATTACAGGTTTGAGACACCACGACTGGTAGATTTCTTTTTTTCTTTTTTAAATCAAATCCCACATTGCCACACTCTCTCTTTGTGGCTCTGAGTGTGACTGTGTCTCCTCATTTTTTGCACCAGAAAATCAGGTTCTACTCATTAGCCAATGGCCAGGTCAACTGTTATTTTTATAATAAGTGATATTATTGTTGTTCCTTCAAACAGATAACTTTTTTTTTTTTTGAGTTGGAGTCTCACTCTGTTGCCCAGACTGGAGTGCAGTGGCACACTCCCGGCCACCGCAACCTCTACCTGCCAGGCTCCACGATCCTTCCATCTCAGCCTTCCAAGTAGCCAGAACTACAGGTGCTCGCTACCACACCCAGCTAATTTTTGATTTATTGTAGAGACGAGGTCTCGCAAACTTTCCAGGGTGGGTCTCGAACCCGCGGGCTCAGGCAACCCACTTGCCTCGGCCTCGCAAAGTGCTGGGATTACAAACTGAGCCACCGAGTCTGGCCTCAACTTTTGAAAATTAAAAAAATAAACTAAAAGAAGGTTTTACTAATAATGTCTTACAGGATTTCAAAATAAATTCCGTTTGAATTTTCTCTTGCTCAGATCAAACCTCTGTCTTCTTACCTTAGATCTTGTGATTTGATATTTGCCATCCCTCATGGTTGACCCCACGAAGAACTGGATTATTTGCTTTTTCCTCCTGGCCTTTTCTCTCTTGGTCTGCCATTGACATCCCAGGTCACCTTAATGCTCAGATTGGTGAAGGTATGCAACTTGAAATGAAAAAGTTTTATTTTACCTTGGAAATATTAGTAAGCAAACCAACTCTACACATGTTACATAAAGCCAGAAAGCAATGATTCTTAATTAAGGCAGCATTAATAATTTTACAGTCTGCTATACCGGGACATACATATGTATCCTAAATTTTCAGGTGTCAGGGGAAAAGCCAGGAGTGAGAAAACAGAGAAATGTAGGTAAGAAATAATAAATAGAAAATACTACAATAGGCAGAGAAGGTGTGAGCTTTCATGTTTATAAGATTAGCAACTGAGGGTCTTGGCAGAGTAATTAGACAATATAGGGCAACTATAATTCACTGCCCAATTCAGGACAGTTTTGAGAGGGAAAGGCTGTGCTATTAATGAATATCCACCGAACCCCAGGATTATGGGTGTAATTTGGACTTTCTGTGGCAAACTAGCCCCAGATGAACTTATGGTCACCATAAATTAAGTACATGATGAAAGAACAACATATTTGCCAACTGCAAATATGTCTGAACAGGTTAGATAGAGTCCATTTAACCTTGAGGCAAAGGTCATGGGAAAATTTTCAGAGCAAAGTGAGGAAGAGAAACAAGGAAGCAAGGGCAGCTAATTAAAAGCAAAGGGCATTATTAAGCCAGCACAGTGGGTGATTGGAGCTCAATCCCCTGGACAAACTTTAGAAAACGAGGCAAAACCTATGCTTCAGAAGTCCCCTGCCCAAGAGGTAAGGGATTATGGTATTAAGACACCAACTCTTGAGAGTCATTGAGGGCTGCTCCTAGAGAGGAATTCTTTGTCTGTTAGCAGCTTTCAGAGATTCTGAGAAAAAAACCCTCAGGCACAGAGCCGCAGACCCCGCAACTGGGAGTCTGTGTGAGAGGTATGGGCATGTCTCCCATAATACCAGCTACGTATTTCTATTTCTATGGTCACAGTCCAGAATTCAGTGGCCACAAAGGCTAGTTTTAGTTTGGAAAACATAAGGTATCTAGGCAAAATTATCTTTTCTAATAATTTTGAATTGGTCAATATCCCCAGGTTGAAACAATCTGTGCTTGTTATGTATTCTTATCCTAGAAATTGGTCCCTGTTTTAGGAGAGTTTAAAATAGACTGGTAAACATGTAAAAATATTTCAAAGAAGTATTAAATTCAAATCTTATAACTGAACATGAAGAAATATTCTTAGCTGATTCTTTAGCGTTTTAAAAAGTATTATTTTTATGTGGAAGGGCGGGGGATTGGATTAGAAGGAAATATAACTGTTTCAAAACTCCCAGCTTTGAGGAAATTATGTGGGAGACCTTTGGGAAGACTTTTCTATTATATTTCCAAACTGATAATTTGCTTAATTCTGAGACTGCTCTTAAGCTCCAGTAAGAATTTAGACATCTTTTTACTATAGAAAAACATTTTGTGCAAAATTATTTTTATGAGCATCTCTAGTATAGTTAACGTTACTGCGGTTTTTGAGACTAGTGATTTTTTTTCCAGTGTAATTTGTAAAGGCAAATAATTCCATTGAGTGTAATAAGTGAAGTTAGGAATTGTGTCCCTTTTCTTGCTTGCTGGTTTTCTTTTTCTAACTTATGCCTTTAGTGCCAGGACAATGATGTGTGCCTTAGAAGAGTATAGGACAGATTTGATCAGGGAGAGCTCAGGTCAGGGACCTACTCAGGCCCAATACAGTGAGAATATGAATTAGGTACAGGTTTCATTGCTAGAGCTGAGAATCTGACATGCAAGTAGAATCTAACATTCAAAGAAGCTAATAGGAACGTGTAACTATACAGATAAATGTCAGGTATATGCAGCAAAGGTTGAGTATTTCTAGATGGAGGTCCAGATTTGTGGTGAATGGTGGAGAGGGCTCCAGCCTTAGATATAGGATACAAGGACATAGGATAGAGTTTGCCTCTTGGTCGAGGTGTAGAGGGGAAGAAATGATAAGAGCAACTCATGGCTTCATTTCTATTATTTGGATCTAGATGTAAAACAGCATGATGGAAAACCAGCCATTCCTGAAGATGGAATTGAGCTCAGTAGTTTGGCAGAGGGCCAATGATCAGGATTAGAGCTCTGGGTAATGTCAGGAAGAGCAGCAAGATGAGTTGAATCATCTTTACTCTGTCAATATCTAAAGCTAGGGGTAGAGCTAAGTCTGCCTTTGTGGATTAAATGTTCCAGCTGAGTGTAAAAGAGAAATATAACAGCAGGGAGGCAGACATACCAGTATATTTGGTTTTAGAATAATTGCCTAAAACAGCACTTCCCCAAGGATGTTTCATGGGTCACTATTCTTATGAGATTCTCTGTGAAATAAGAGCTTTATTGCTACAATCAGACTGGGAAATGCTACTTTTCTTATCCCTTTCTTGAAGAATCACACTGCACATTATCATGTTAAAAACTCTGAGAACTCCTGCAATAAAGAAAGATTTTTTTCCGTCTGGCACCTGAGATCTTACCATCCCATGAAACCATACTTCTGTGTAATTCACATTGAAAGTGGCTGGATTAGAGGACCCTCTTTGCAGCAGCAATCTTTGAAGGCTGGAAGTAGCTTTGTAAAGACTTAAATGGGTAAAGGCTAGAAACAGTCTATCAATTGTATCTTGAAGAAATTGAGATTTGGTAAGTCTATTAAGAGAGGAAAACAGAATCTGATTCAAAAAAGCTTTTGGATTCATTAAGATAAAGGTTGTCAAGAGGTGAAGGCACGAGGGCATCCATCCTTTTTTCTTTTGTTAACAGAAATTGGGAAACAGAAGATACTAGCTTGATTGCACTGGTGTGACTGTAACTAGGAGATGAACAGAAATGCAGGCGGGCAGCTGTTTTAGGTGCTTCCATTTCAGCATTTTATCTCTATCCCTTGTAAGAACCAGTCTTAAGTGGATTGGGCTGTACCCTGAAAGGAGAAAATACCTACTAAAATGGAGCCTGTGATGGAAGTGAGATGGAGGGCAGATGGAGACCTTGATCAGAGAGCATTCTTCATTAGTGGCATTTATAAGACCTAATTAAGCCTTTAAAATTGGGTATCACATATATCTCTAGCAAAAGCCTAATAGAGACAAGTATGTTTCCAGCAAAAGCCTACTGTTAAATTTATAGGCTGTTCTTATTAAAATATTTTAAAAATCAATGTTTCCTAGAAGCACACAAGTAGGAGAATTGCTGCTTCTGATTTATGGCAGCATGGTATACCTTATGAGACATAAACTTTTTGTTTTGATTGAGTTTGTATTTCTTTCTTTTATATAAGTTGGATTACTTTGAGGATTTATTATGCTTCCATTTATCTGACTTGCATTAAGAAATATAAAATATCCATTTTCAAAATTTTATATTTGATCAAGAAGCCCCCATGGGAGTAGGTATCATGAGTATATTCATATATTTATGTATCTATTAGATATTTATATTTGCAACAATATCTCTATTTCTCAGCATTTGTTTACAAAATGACAAGTTATATTATAATTTGTTTTGACTGGCAAAAAACTCTTCTTGTTTTGTATTCAATAAATATCATTTTGCTCTATATAGAGATATTAATCTAAATCTAATAATTTAGAGATATCAATATCTAAATTTTCTATTGTATTATTTATATCTTGGTATATATGTCCTATACATGTGTAGGACATATATATGTGTGTGTGTGTGTGTGTGTGTGTATATATATATATATATATATATTTATATACATATATATGTTAAGATATATACATATGTGCTTAAACTCTATCAGATAATTTACAGATTTTGTTGTGTTGAATTAGAAAAGAAGCATCTGATTTACCTTGTTGGAGATTATTTTTTAAAATAATAGCACTGTACCAATGTGCATATTTACAATTAAATTAACTCAAATGTACGCAGTGAGAAGCAGCTCCTTTATTCAGTATAGTTTCAAAAATCTTCATACAAGAAGACACTTAACTTTTGTGCCACCATTTGAGCTGTAATTCAAGAAACCTGTTCCATAAGTCAGAAATCATCTCTACTTTAAACATGCTTCCCAAATTTGTGTTAGAATGAATATCCTTAAACGCTGAAGACTAAATGCTTCCAAAGTTTGCAGCATTCATAATACCTTTTATGTGCTTCTGTTCTTTATGTTCTTTCGTCTTTCAGTGTAAACAGGCAAACAAGACCACTTTGCTATTACAGAATAAAATAAAGGGCTTTTGGAGCCATAAACTATCTTTAGCTGAGAATTTTAAAGCTTTTGGCAAATGTTAATTAACTGTGCCTCCTACCAGCCCTGTGAGTAGTCACAGTAAGTGCCTCATAACACTCATATTGTGGGGAATAAAGCTGAATAAACATTTGAAGGAAAAGGGATCAATTATATAGCTTCTTTCACTGTGAGCATTTTCACACATACATGAAATACAGCTTATTTAACATGCTGAATTCTAAGCCTAGCCTCCTTTTTGCATAAAGTGGTTTTATAATAACCTGTGTTCAAAAATTTAAATATTATTTAAGACAGTGTATGGACCCCCCCCCCTTGTTAGTAAAATATCCACTTGATAATGTTATAGCCATAAAGGTACAGTCAGTTCCTGCTCACAAACAGCTGACGCTCTGACAGCAGAGGGTGGAGGTGGTTGAGGGCAAAACAAAAGTTGGGGCAAGTAAAAGACAGGCTGAAGATGGTCTGCAATGAGGTAGAAGAATGTATTCACCAGGCAGTCAGAGTTAGAGTCATCTAACATATTTCTCACGTGGTTGGACAAGGTGAGGAATGTCAGATGTTGAAGGTGGTGCTCTTTGAAGGCAGTTGGGTAGGAGCAACATAGCGTGGAAGAGGAGAAAGTAATAATCAGGGAATATGGCAGGGTGGCTTCAAAGAACAAGAGTTAAAAGGAGAGCAAAGGAATCTAGTGATGGGGGACGGGAAGAAAAGGGAGAGAGTTTAGAACAACTATTATGCCATTTAAATCTTTGGAGAGAGAATTTAAGAATTTTCTGATTGATGTTGGGTTTTCTCGTTGCTCCTGCTTCAACAGAAGACAAAGTAAACATCAGTGCTCTCATTATTTGTTATTATTGGGTGAAAAAGGTCTTTAATATTATTATTTTAATACATGACACCAACCATGCTGAGGCAAGCTTTGAATGAGTCCAGATATACACATTCTGAAAGCGTAAGCTCGGAAAGCCAAGGAAACTAGTTTATGAAGTTTCAGGCTAGAAATTAGATTTTCTTCTAACCTTCAAAGCCTTCCCAAATTGTAAAAAATTGGATATCTTCTGAAATGGAAGAGGAAGAGTCACACATGAAGAGTCTGGGATTTTTTTGCATGCTCCTCTGGGAAGATGGCTGAAGCTGTAGGCAAGCCAATTAGCCAATTGTTAGAACATCAAATGGAGATCTCATTCTCAAGAAATCAGACAAACTTGTGGAGGGTAAAATACAGGCAGAATAGGAGGACAAAAATGAATTAGTTAGAATACCTCTCTGAAATGTAATAAAGAAGGAATATCTCAGAGAAGGAAAAAAAATACCAGGAATTACGAGTCTCCAGTGTCCTTCACTGGAAATTATGTGACCTCAAAGATACAGAGGGTTTCCATTATATGCCAGAATGCCTAGTGATCCACGAATTCTTACAGTGTCAACATAGAGAGCTAATGAGAATTTGGCAAGGGATAAGAGTGGATTTGAGAATGCAAGAGTTATATTTGTGTGACAAGCATATTAATGGAGGTCAGGGATAAGCAAGTTTCTCCTTCCCTACCTTAGGACTTCAGGGAGTCTGCTTTGGGTTAGGTTTACATCCGTGACTATTGATTGGGTATTGGCAATGAGAAAGAGTATGAGAGAGAATTCAAAGGGGACTCATTCTTTGAGCATTGCAAATGAGGATAATAGTCACCAGTTAGAAAACAGAAAAGGAGAGGGAGACAATTTTGTTGAGAAATGATAATTTTGATATTGGATAGGTTGTTTTTGGTATTCTGGTTTGCCTTCAAGGCAGAGCTCTTAAGTGAGTAAAATTTGGAATTTCATAAAGAAGAAAAATCAAGGCTAGAAATCTCATAAACAGGCTACTTAGAGCTAGCTGTAGGATCAGATCAAAGGGAGAGACTGAAGGACAAAGACAGGGACAGAGCATAAGAACTTTGGGAGGAGATCTCTTCAGGAGGTAGGCAGAGAAAGAATTGCTGCTGAGGACAGTGACTTAAAGATAATAAGAAAGCCAAGCGCGGTCAGTGGTCAAGAAGAAATAGAATGTTGAGGAATATGGGACAATCAACATTGTCACACAGGATTACTCAACTGTGTCTCTCCTTCCCAAGTAAAGCAATTCAGTAGAAACCTATCTAGTTGTTGTATCCAACTCAAAGTTCACAGTCTTTTAAAGAGGAAGTCTCCTTCTTCACATCCAGATGTAGCACCTTGCAGTTCAGCAACCTACGAACTCACAATCAAGTCATCCCCTTCTGTGCCCTTGCCCAATGGTGGAACAGGGCCAGGATAAACATATTAAAGACTGCTATGTGAAGGAAAAAGAATAAAAGACACATAGTATTTTCTTGTCCAACACAACAATGAAATTCTGTGAGGCAGATACTATGAGATTTTCATCTTCTGACTGAAGGAAATAAATCAAATTTGGTGATGATTCCACCTTCTTAAAGTTTAAAAGTGAAGATAAAAAATAAAATAGTCATAATTCACAGAGAACATGATTATAAATGTAGAAAGTCTGAAAGACTTCAATCCTAAGTAAATTTAGCAAAATTTCTGGATATTTGATCAATATGTAAGATTCTATTTCTAGGTACCATCTGGAAACAATTATAAATGGAAAGGGTTTAAAAAATATATCATTTACAATAGCATAGATAATTCAAATACCAAGAAATAAAACTAATAAAAAATGAAAAAACATTCTTGAAAGAAATTAAAAAGGACCTAAGCAAATGAAAGGGAATATTGTATTTAGAGACCTAAAACCTCAATATTGTAAATATGTCAATTCTCCACAAAGTGACATACAATTTTAATGCAATCATAATGAAAATTCCTGCAAAGTCTTTTTACCTCTATGAAAATTGACAAGCTCATTTTATTTTTATGAGAATTCGAAGTGGAAGAATAGACAATGCAATCATCAAAAGAAGTATAAGCCTAAAGTATCACACTGCTGGGTATCAAAGTATTATAAAGCTATAGCAAGGAGGATAGTGTAGTACTGTTAGAGATACATAAACCCATGGAACAGAGAAAAATGTCTAGAAACAATTATTCAAGTACATGCACATAATTTGTTTGTTTTCCCATTTATTTTATTTTATTTTTAAAAAACTTCTGATAGTTGGGGGGGAACAAAAAGTTTTTCTTCTAGGCTTTAAGGGTACCTGCCACTCCCACCTGTGCACATTATGTACGATAGGTGATTGTTTTGCCCCTCCACCACTTCCGTTCTCCCCCTTCTGAGTCTCCAGTGTCCATTATAGCATTCTCTGTCTTTGCTCTTTGCGGATCCTTAGTTGAGCTCCCACTAATAAGTGAGAACATGCTGTGTTTGGTTTTCTATTCCTGAGTTAGTTTGCTTAGGATGATGCTCTCCAATTTCATCCAGCTTGCTGCAAAAAACTTTATTTCATTCTTTTTAATGGCAGAATAGTGTTCTCTAGTGTGTATGTATATACCACATTGTCATTATCCACTGATTAGTTGATAGGTATTTACGTTGATTCCACATCTCTGCAATTGTGTATTGTGCTGCAATGAACATGCAGGTGCAGGTGTCTTTTTTATATAATGATTTCTGTTCTTTTGGGTAGGTACCTAATAGTGGAATTGCTAGATCAAATGGTAGATCTATTTTTGGTTCTTTTAGAAATCTCCGTACCAATTTCTATAGAGATAGTCCTAATTTACCCTCCCACCAGCAGTGTATAAGTGTTTCCATTTTCTCTGCAACCGCAGCAGCTTTTTTGATTTTTTAAATAATGGCCATTCTAACTGGTATAAGGTGGTATCTCAATGTGGTTTTAATTTGGATTTCCCTGATGGTGAGTGATGTTGAGCTTTTAAAAATGTTTGGAAGTCATTTGTATGTCTTCCTTTGAGAGATTCTGTTCATGTCATTTGCTACTTTGTAATGGGGCTATTTGCTTTATTTTCTTCTGATTTGTTTGAGTTATTTGTAGATTCTGGATATTAGTTCTTTATCAGATGTATTGTTTGTGAATATATTCTACAATTCTGTATATTGCCTGTTTACTCTGTTGATTATTTCTTTTGCTGTGCAGAAGCTTTCTAGTTTAAGTCCCACTTGTTTATTTTTGTTCTATTGCATTTGGTTTTGGGTCTTTAGCCATAAATTCTTTGCTTAGGCTGATGTCCAGAAGAATTTTTCCTAGGTTTTCTTCTAAGATTTTTATGGCTTCAGGTCTAATATTTAAGTCTTTAATTCATTTCGAGTTAATTTTTATATATGGGGTAAGATAGGGATCAAGTTTCATTTTCTGCACGCAGCTATCCAATTTTCCCAGCACCGCTTGTTGAATAGGGTGTCTTTTACCCAGTGTATGTTTTTGTCTGCTTTGTCAAGGATCAGTTGGTTGTAGGTATTTGGGTCTATTTATGAATTCTCTATTCTGTTTTATTGGTCCACATGTCTGTTCTTGTACCAGTACCATGCTGTTTGGGTTATTATAGCCTAGCAGTATCATTTGAAGTCAGGTAATGTGATGCCTCCAGCTTTGTTGTTTTTGCTTAGAATTGCTCTGGCTCTTTTTTGGTTCCATATGAATTTTAGAATTGTTGTTTCTAATTCTGTTAAAAATAATGTTGGTAGTTTGATAGGGACTGTGATGTATCTGTGGGATTACTTTGGGTAATACGGTCATTTTAACAATGTTAATTCTTCCAACCCATGTACATGGGATGCTTTCCCATTTGTTTGTGTCTCCTACAGTTTCATTCATCAGAGTTTTATAGTTCTTGCAGAGATCTTTCACTTCCTTGGTTAAATATATTTCTAGGTACTTTAACTTTTGGCTGCTATTGTAAATAAAATTGAGTTCTCAATTTGATTCTCACTTGGTCGCTGTTGGTGTATAGCAGTGTTACTGGTTTGTGTATGTTGATTTTGTATCCTTAAACTTTACCAAATTCATTTATTAAGTCTTGGAGTCTTTTTGGAGGAGTGTTTAGGATTCACTAGGTATAGGATCATATCATCAGTATATAGAGATAGTTTATTCATCTTTTGTAACTTAGATACACTTATTTATTTATTTTTCTTGCTTGATTGCTCTGACTAGGACTTCCACTACTGTGTTGAATAGGAGTGAAGAAGGTAGGCGTCCTCGCTTTGTTTCAGTTCTGGGGGGGTGTGTTCAACTTTTCTGTGTTCAGGATGACATTGGCTATGGGTTTGTCACATGTGGCTTTTATTTTTTTGAGAAATATTTCCCCCATGCCTGTTTTGCTGAGGGTTTTATCATGAAGGGATATTGGATTTTGCCAAATGCTTCTTCTGTTTGTTGAAATGACCATATGCTTTTTGTTTTTAATTCTATTTATGTAATGAATCACATCCATTGACTTGCATATGTTGAAACATCTTTGCATCCCTGGGATAAAACCTCCTTGGTTGTGGTGTATTATTATTATTATGGTTACTTTTATGTGTTTGCCAATATTTTGTTGAGGATTTCTGCCTTTATGTTCATAAGGAATATTGGTCAGTAGTTTTATTTTTTTGTTGGATCTTTTCCTGGGTTTCCAGGGTTGAATTCCTGGGAAATGGGAGCTGGTGCTGCTTAAGTCTTTTTATCCTACACCATTCCATAGCATAGTACGGCTGTGGGTAACACAGTTTCCCATGAGGGAATGAGGTCCGTGAGGTTCAGGAGGCTCTGCTAGTTTATGGCAGGAGCACAGAACTCTTGAATTCTCCTCACTCACCTTCTCCACTGCATCCAGAGGCTGTGGAGGACTATGGTGGGGCAGGCAAGAGTCTGGCCAGTTCCAGCCCAGGTTAGTGGATTTTTTTTCTTCTTCTTTGCTCTGTGTTTATTATCACTGGACCCATTCCTCTGTGGGTGCTGAAGAAACTCTCACTATTTTGGTTTACTCTGTAGGAAAAACTCACTCCATCTACCTCATGTCTACCATCTTAATCCCCATGCATGGGCATAATTTGTGACAATGGTAGCACTGGCATATGGTGGGGAATAAATGATACAACTTCATATCCATGTGAAAAAATATTTTATTCAGACATAAAAATCAACTGCAGCTTGTGGATCTAAATGTGAAAAGTAAAACAAAAACGTTGCAAAAAGAAGATACAACAAATATCTTCATGACCTTATCACTGGCAAAAGTTTCTTAAATAGAACACAAAATACCTACTGGTAATAAATAATAAGTTGGAGCTTATTAAAATTTAAAACTTTTATCCAACAAAGGATAACAGTAAAGGAGTGAAAAGAAAAGCTACAGAATAGAAGCAGATATTTGTAATGTGTTACTGACAATAGATTCATATGTAGATAGCTAAGTTGATAGATAGATATGAAATATAGAAAAATTCCTAGGAATCAATAAAGAAATACAGTAAATCCAATAGGAAAGAGGGCAAATGTCTGTGGTACTTTACAAAAGAGGATATCCAATTGGCCAATAAATATTGAAAAAGGTGTGAAATTTCATTATTCAGAAGGAAAATGCAAATTAAATCTGTCATAAGATAAAACAGAATGGAAAAAAGACAGACTATCAAGTTGTGGGAAAGTTGTGGAAAAATAGAACTTTCATAAACTGTTTTGCACCTTCTTTTACTGCTATGCATATACATATCCTGTGACTCAGCAGCTCCTTTTATTTGTATAGACCCAAAGGAAATGTGTTTACATTCTCCAAAAACATGTATTGTTATGTTTATAGAAGTGCTATTCAAGCTGAAAATTATTTAACTTTCCATAAACAGTAAAGCAGGCAAGAATTTTCTATATATTCATACAATGAAATATTCTACAGCACTGAGAATGAGCAACCATTGCAACACACGACCATATTAATGTGTTTTAGAAATGTAACATTAAGGAAAGAAGCCAGGTACAAAAAAGAATATTGTAGGTAGCTGGTTAGTTCAGTTGGAGTGTGGTGCTAATAACAAAAGAGAACATATTGTATATTTACATTTATTTATTTGTCTGAGTTGGAGTCTCTCTCTGTTGCCCAGGCTGGAGTGCAGCGGCACTCCCATGGCCACAGCAGCTTCGATCTCCTGGGCTCAGGTGATCCTTCCGCCTCAGCCTTCCAAGTAGCTGGAACTACAGGCATGTGCCACCATCCCCAGCTAATTTTTTGATTTATTGTAGAGATGGGGTTCGCCAAGTTGCCCAGACTGTTCTCAAACCTGTGGGCTCAGGCAATCCTTTCACTTGCCCTCCCAAAGGGCTGGGATTATAGGCGTGAGCCAATGCACCCGGCCTAACTACTTTTAATTACATACAAAATAGATGCAATGATTCCATAGGTACTAGTGAGACTAGTTATCTTGGAGCAGAAGAGTGACTAGAAAGGAGTATGGAAGTCAGAGGAGTGGTAGTGGTGGTTCTGTTCTGTGGCTATTTTATTTTGTTGATACGTACTCTGGTTACTTAAGTAGGTTTGGTTTGTGAGAATCCACTGAGCTCTACTCATGATTTGTGTAATTTTCATGACATATGTTTTGCTTCGACAAAAAGTTATACTATGTGACTACCAGCAAGAAAAATGTAGCAGAAAATAGGAAACTGCATTTAGAAAAAAATCCTGATTTTCCATTTAAAATGATAGTAGAAAACATGACTTCACATTTGTGCATTCTTTACATAATAAAAAAAGAATTGAATAAATTTGATTTGATTTTTTCCTTCCAACTCTGAGTGTGCATGCAAATACAATCAGTCCTCTGTATCCATGGGTTCCATATTGGTGAAGTCAACCAACCTTAGATTGAAAATATTATTAAAAAATGTATATGTACTAAACATGTGCATACTTTTTTCTTGTCATTATTTTCTAAACAATACAGTTTAGCTACTATTTATATAGCATTTACCTTATATTTATATAGTATTTACATTGTATTACATAGTTATTATAAGTAATCTACAGATAATTTAATGTATACAGAAGGATGTGCATAGGTTATATGCAAATACTATGCCATTCTATAACAGGAAAATCAGCAGTCACAGATTTTAGAATCTGTGGTAGGTCCTAGAAACAAACTATACCTGAACACAAAAGCAGGGGTGTGGTCATTCCATAAAGCAATTCATAAATCACTCTGTTATGTTTTAGCTTATGGTTGACATATACATTTTACCAAGCATTTAATGGAAACACTAGGTAATGGACAGGTTAGAGACAGAAGATTAAAAAGTGAATTACAGTAGTCCCTCTCTTATTCATGGGAGATAGGCTCAAAGACCTTCAGTGAATACCTAAAACCACAATTAATAATGAATTTTGTTTATAATATTTCTTTTCCTATACATACACATATGATAAAACTTAATTTATAAATCAGTCACAGTAGGACATTAACAACAATAGTAATAAAGCAATTATAACAATATATCGTAATAAAAGTTATGTGAATGTGACCTCTTTCTCTCAAAGTATTTTATTGTGCTGTAACATGGGTAACTGGAAATGAAGAAAGCAAAACTGCAGATTAGGGGGACTGCTATAATATTTTCTGTGGGCAGTAAATTTTAATTAAAAAATTTGCCTCAATTCACTAGACATAGTCATGTCACTAGTTGCTGCCAAGTTTCCACAAATCCATAATAACTAACAAGACTTAAAGTAATCCTAGTTTATTATTGGTATATTAATTACATATTTAACTTTAAAACTTGTGGGATTCTTTGTTCCCAGAAACTCAGTATGCATACATCATGGTCTGTTCCCAGCATGGTCAGGGAGGTACTTATGGAAATGTATTTGGGATATTACTAAGTGCTCTAGGTACCTGAATTCACATCACATCGGAAGAATTGCTGTGCTCACGGGTACATCATTATGTCTCCTTAAGATAATCTATTTTCCAGAGTCAAAAGAAACTCGAGCACCAGGTTTATTCCTCAGTCAGATCAGACAAAAGAGGGCTTGGCAAGTAATGCAAAGCATTGCATAGCTTACTTCTTTAATAAAACTTTGGAAGGGGTCAACAAGTTCTTTTAAAGAACCATTCCTTGATAGATGCTGCTATGATTTATGTGTCCTCACCAAAGCTCATGTTGAAATTTAATTGCCAAGGTAATAGTGTCAGAGGGAAGACTTTTAAAGGGGGTTTGGGTCATGGGGGATCTGCTCTCTTGAATAGATTAGAGCAGTTCTCACAAAATCTGGGTTGATTCTTCAGGGAATTGATAAATACCAGTGAGAATGGTTTGTTATAAAGCGAGGTTGCCTTCCACTTTTTGCTTTCTCATTTTAGACATTCCTGTTTCCCTTTCCACTTTCTGCCATGAGTTGAAACAGCATGAGTTGCTCACCAGATGAGCTGCCTTATCTTGGACTTTCCAGACTCCAGAATTGTGAGCCAAATAAACTTATTTTTTCATAAATTACCCAGTCTCAAGTATTCTGTTGCAGCCACAGAAAATGGATTAAGACAGATGAATTAGGTGCTGAAACTCTTAAAAATATTCAGCAGAAACTCAAACATAAATTGCTCTCTAGAGAGGCAAATTGCCTGGGGTGTTCAATTGCCAATTGGATTTGAAGTGGTTTGCAGCTGCAAGAAAGCTAAAGACACTGATAAACCTGATCATAAATCTGCTTTCACTGAGCATTGTCTAGGATGCTGTGATACCCTCAGGTCTCATAGGGAGTTATAATGCAGTGTATGTCTGGAGACATGTTTCCATCTTCTTACCTACAGCCTTCTCAGTCCTCCTGTCATGGGGGTTAGTAAGAAACTGTTGGAAATTAGCCATCTTGACCTACTTAACATCAAGGGATTGGGAAGAGCTTTTGCTCTTTCATTCTGATTCTCATTAGAGAGAGGAAACAAAACATCCTCACAAGAAAACCTTATGGCATTGGAGTCTCATGAATGATTTATAATTAGGATTATAACAGTAATATCTAACACTGCCTGGGCACTGACTTGGTGCATCAGGCACTATGTGCTTTTAATCTTACATAATTTTTATCCAAATTTTAAAAGTTAGTAGTATTATCCCAATTTTATAGATAAGAGAAATGAAACAAAAGAGTTGGAAAGCAAGTAATGTGACACAGTCAGTAAGTGGTTGATCTGGGATTACTGTCCAGGAGCTCTGACTTCCCTTGTGTTTCCTGTCTTATGTCATGTACTTGGATGATGCCATGCTTCTCAGATTCCTGGATTCCTATACTTGCTCCAAAGAAAAATGGAAGACATCATAGCCACATTTCTACTTTATAGTGTAAGTTGGGTTGTACATGTTTTAATAATCCAGAATAATATTTAGGAGAAGGTCCAGCTCAGCATGTGGGGTTCTCTTTCCATGGAAAAGGTTATTCTTACATATATATATATGTGGTTATTTTTATATATTCCCTGAATCACAGGCCCACAAAAACCCATAAGCTACAAATTTTCAGTTTTCCCTCTTCAGTGAGAATTACTGTTTAAATTAACCTCTTTGTTTCTGTTATCTCCTAGATTTTTAGCACATGACAAAAAACTAGGCATTAGTTAATTAAATTAATTTACTAATATCAACTTCTGTTTTGCCATCCTTAAAAAAAGAGATAGGCTTTCTCTCTAGTTTCTAGAAATATCTTTCTATTTTAAAGAAAGACACTAGCTAAATTTTGTCCTAGTTAAATTTTGTCCTTTTTGTGGTTTGCTATTAAGAAATCATCGCTTTTTTAGTTATGCCTCCTGCTGAATCATTTTTGATGTGTCTGTTCCTCGGTTAGCTCAGGAACCTGATAGCCTCATTAGTTCTTGATGGTCTACTTTCTTGAACGTGGTTACCATCCGCTCCCTACTGTGATTAAAATAACTGTTGGCCCTCAAACTCTGTCTAGTATACACAGACCCTCCTGCAGAGTTCTATAATTTTCAGTAACTACCTTCGGAGCCTGTAGGAGTGGCACACAATTATTCACGTGACTCAAACTGACCTTCAGTGGGTCTTCTCTCCCTCCCTCCTGTCCTTCTCCTCTTTCCCCTCTTCCTCTCCCTCTCTCTGATAACCAAACATATTTATATATTCAATTAGCCAATCAATATTAATTTAACATTTGCTACTTTGAGGCATCATAGTGATAGCAGGCCCTGTTGATTTTTCTCCCCAATTTCCATTTGTACATCCCTACCCCCTTTTGAACAGAACCCAAAATTTTGTTCATGTATTTGTCTTTCTCTATGCATGGTACAGAGGAAATTGCAAAATCTTCGTTCCCAGGGTGGTGGGTACTTTTGCACTCCAGTCAACCCTTGCTAGTGAAGATTTTAGGCATTGGTCAATGAGACAGGAGGGGAAGACTTCTGGGGAGTGCTTTTTTCCTGCTAATACATGCCTGTTCTTCTTTTGGATGTTACTGTGTCTGGCTGTTTGGGCTGGAATTACTGTGGATATACAGTACTTGCTTTGCGAGGGGAACTAGCCTGAGGATCAAACTAACTGACTCAAAGGCAAGATGACTGGAACTTGGTTTTTGATAACATTATTGAGCCACTAGATTAATCAGTCTGAGAGTCACCACACTTTTGGACCCTTTGTTATTTGAAGTAGTAACATTTCTTTTTTATTTAACCCACCTTGATTGTGTTTTTACCACTTGCTGGGAAAGCCTGGTTCTACTCCAGTCCTCCTTACTAGGGTGTCATTTGGAATGGTCATATGCTGTCTCAGAGCTCTACTTCCTTCCTCTGTGTTTCCTTATGAGTTTGTTGGAGGATATCATAGCATACTAAGTACTTATCGAGTGCTTATTATATTCAGCACTGTGCTAAATGCTTTGTCTGTTTCTATTATTCAATGGGTCTGCAAAGACTTGGCACTGTTTGTGCTTGTTGATGAGGAAAGTAGTTTTCTCTTTCTTCCCCATTCATCAATGCGTTTGTTGGTGTGGTGGAGAAAATAAACATGTGACACAATCTTGTTTTTGAGAATTAATAATATAGGTAGAAAAGAGCTGGTTTGAGAGTTTATTTAGTTTACAATAAATCACAGTGAATAATATTAGAAAACATATAGCTACTCAGCTGGGTGATAAACTAAACTATGATTTGAGGACAATTGGAAAACAAGGCTGAAAAGTAGGGTAATCAGTTTTAGAAGGTCTTGAAAACTAGGTAAAGTAAAGAATCTAATGTAAACTAGGGGACCACTGGAAAATTTCATGTCAAGAAGTAACATAATGTTTAAATAAGACAGGTCAGAGGGAAGAGAGAGACTGTAGTTGCACGAATTGATTAGGAAGCTATTATAATATAGATAAAAGTCTAGATTAAAATTTCAGTCAACTGTCATTGGTTGATATCTCAAAAAGCAGAAAACCCAAATAAAAAACACATTTTGTATTTTAGTGAAGGACTACTGCCATTAAAGCTGCTTAAGTGACTCCTAGATCATAGGGATACAGCAATTTAAGATTCAGTGCTGTTTGAAGTTGTTTATATTTCCTGAAAAACCTTGTATTGTAAAAATTCAACTCAGTAATTATAGTAATTATCAGTTAAGCAGATTATTAAAGCAGAAATGCCCTATTTCCTATGATCGTGGACAAACGGGAAGTAGTTTCATTATATTTAGAAATTAAATGGTCACTATATTTATTGATTTAGAAAACTTACAGGTAATTTACAAAGCATTTCTATACTTTTCTCTTTTAAGAAATATCTTTCTTCTGTATATACTTAGTTGATCTGGCTGTAAATATTCTTCTTTGCTGTATAAGAGAAGAAAACAGGCCCTCTTATTTCAGGTGACATTTTCTCTGGTTAGTGGAAAGTAGAATTGTGGAGAGAAAATATCTAGAAAAAAGCTATCTGTGTCAGATAACAACAGAGTGGTTTAAAAGAACAAGCCCTAGCAAATCATAGACTGAAAGAACAAAAAAAAAGAAACAAGAGATAATGACACGCCACAGAACAGAGGAGACCAAGACCAAGGCTGGGCAACTCATTACAAGTACAGGCATAAAACCTCCAATGGATACAAGGTCAAAAACAGAATTGTCACTTAGGACCTCAATTTCAGGAAACAAATCATATGTGGCCTACATATTGTCATGGAAGGTTATTCTGGTCCTCTCATCAGATTTTTTTTTTTTTTTGTATTTTGTGATTGATTGTCTTGGCTGTATAAAGCAACAATAGGAAACCAGGCAAAATTACTAGCTGTGTATTTAAATGTAATATGAGTCAGTCTCCAGGATTTTGAACACTGCTAACCCAAAAGTATAGAAACAATAGAGCTTTTTACTCCTCAACACATACAATGGTAACCAGAGTTTTAAAAATTAGGTAGAATTTAGGAAAAAAAACCACACACTAATAGAAAAATGAACATATTCTATTTTATTTTTTCTTCCTATCTTATGCCTTTTATAGGCAAATAAATTATATTCATCTCTTTTTGATTTCCATATTTTTAGAGTGAGATCTTTAAATTGCCAAGATTCATATTGAAGCTAATAGCCATTTCCCAATGACTTTGTTGTTTTGGAAAGCCCTTTCCTAATTTACTTATCCTAAATTTAAATGGCATGGCATTCACATATCAATCATTTTTTGCAAATAATGTTCTGTTGCTTAGAATTTTAATCCATTCTGTAAATAGATATTAAAATTCCTTTTCTTGTGATAAGCAAGATAGGTACTACCTTATTCTTTTGGGGTTTACAGTGAGGAGATTTTTTTTCCCTTTTCTTTTTGCTGGCTGTAGTTCCCATATTCTTTTTTTCTGATATTTTTCTCCCAGCTTTATTAAGGTATAATGTACAAATAAGAATTATATAATTCTTATTTGCACAATGTACACAATATGATGATTTGACATAAACATATATTGTATAATGATTACCACAATCAAATTAATACATTCTTTACCACACATAGTTATCATTTGTGTATGTGTATGTGTGTTTTGTGTGGTAAAGACACAAGATCTGCTAGCTTAGCAAATTTCAAGTAAACAATATGGTATTATAACTATAGTCACCATGCTGAACATTAGATACCCAAAAGTTATTCATCTTATAACTGAAAGTTTATACTCTTCGACCAGCCCCTCATCTAGCTACCCTCATCTCTGCTATCACTTCAGTTTCTGTCAACCACCATTTTACTCTCTGGTTCTATGAGTTTGATTTTTTAGATTTCAAATGTAAGTGAGATCACACAGTATTTGTCTTTCTGTGTCTGGCTTATTTCATTTAACATAATATCCTCCAGATTCATCCATGTTGTGGCACATCGTAAACTTTTCTTCTCCCTAAGGCGAATAATCTCTCTCTCTCTTTCTCTCCTATACACATTTGTATTATCCATTCTTCTATCAACAGACACTTAGGTTGTTTACATATCTTTGTTATTGTGAGTAATGCTGCAATGAATATGAGGGTGCAGTTATTTCTTCAAGATTCTAATTTTATTTCCTTTGGATATATACTCAGAAGTGGGATTGGATCATATGGTTGTTCTATTTTTTGAGGAACTTCTATACTGTTTTTACCTTCCTACCATTAGTGTACAAGGAATCCCTTTCTCCACATCCTTGTCAAGGCTTGTTATCTTTTTGATATTAGCCACACTAACAAGTGTGAGGGGATGTTTACTGAAATTTTGTTGGGGATTTATCTAATGATTAGTGATGCTTGGCCAATATTTTATCATTTTTGGAAAAATGTTTATGTAGGTCTGTCAGTTTGTGCTGCAATAACAAATTACCACAGACTAGATAATTTAGAAAGAAAATAAATTGAATTTTTACAGTTCTGTAAATTGGAAAGTCCAAGGTCAAGGTGCCAGCATTTGGTATCTGGTGAGGGCTTTCTTGTTGTTTTCTCACATGACTGAAGAGTAGAAAAGCAAAAAAGGGCCAGATGCCATGTGAAAACTCTTTCATAAAGCCTTTAATGCCATTTAAATGGACTCCACCTTCCAAAGACCCCCAACTCTTAATACTATCACAATAGCGATTAAGATTCAGGACATGAATTTTGGAAGACATTCGGATCATAGCAAGGCCCTCTGTTCATTTTAAAGTCAGGGTTTTTTCTTTTATTGAGTTGTGTGAGTTTTTAAAAAATTATATTTTGGATATTATTCCTTTATCAAATATATGCTTTTCAAATATTTTTTCCAGTCCATAGGTTGCCTTTTCATTATGTTGATTGTTTTCTTGCTGTGCAGAAGAGTTTCATGTAGTCTTTTTTTTTGAGTTGGAGTCTCACTCTGTTGCTCAGACTTGAGTGCAGTGGCCGCTCCCGGCCACTGCAGCCTCAACCTGCTGGGCTCCGGCGATCCTTCTGCCTCAGCCTTCCAAGTAGCTGGAGTTACAGGCATGCGCTACCACGCCCAGCTGATTTTTTGACTTTATTGTAGAGATGAGGTCTCACTGCCCAGGCGGGTCTTGAACCCGCGGGCTCAGGCAATCCACTCACCTCAGCCTCCCAAAGGCACAGGATTACAGGTTGAGCCACCAAGCCCGGCTTCATGTAGTCTTACTTGTTTAGTTTTGTTTTTGTTTCCTGGACTTTTGGTGTCATCCAAATAACCATCACAAAGACCAATATCAAGGAGATTTTCCCCTGTTTTCTTCTAGGAATTTTATAGTTTCAGGTCTTACATTTAAATATTTAATGAATTTCAGATTATTTTGTATATTGTATAAGAACAGGGTCCAATTATTTTGCATGCGGATATCCAGTTTTCTTACAACCACTTATTAAAGAGATTCTTCATTTCCTCAATGTGTATTAGTGGTGTTAGTTTCAAGGATTAATTGGTCTTATATGTGTGGCTATATTTTTAAGACCTATATTCTGTTCCATTAGTCTATATGTCTATTTTTATTCCAGTATCATATTATTTTGATTACTATATCTCTGTAGCATAGTTTAAAATTAAGAAGTGTAATTCCTCTAACTTTATTTGTTCTCAAGATTGTTTTGGCTCTTTGAGGTCTTTTATGGTTCCATACAAATTTTAGAAATATTTTTTTCTATTTCTGTGAAAAATGCCATTGGAATTTTAATAGGAATCATATAAAATCTGTCAATAGATTTCAGTAGTATGAATATTTTAACAATATTTATTCTTCTTATCTATAACACAGGATATCTTTCCATTTATATGTGTCTTCAATTTATTTTAATGTCACAATTTTCAATGTATATCTCTTTTATCTTTTTGGTTAAATTTATTCCCAAGTATGTTATTATTTTGATACTTCTATATATGGGAGTTTTTTCTTAATTTCTTTTTCAGATAGTTTATGTTCATGTATAGAAATACAACTAGTTCTTATATGTTGACTTTGTATCCTGAATCTTTATAAAATTTATTCATTAGTTCTGACAATTTTTTGGTGGAGTCCTGCGGGGGGCCAGCCCCTGCAAGTTTTGGGGAGTCCCTTGGAAGATGTGGTGGCATCGGCGAATCTGTAGGGACAGATATTAAAAGAAAGATGGAAGGATAGATATAAAGAGGAAGAAAGAGAAAGAAAGAAAGTGGACAACTGTTCAGTGAAATGAGCAGAAGCCGTTTATTGAAAGTTACAGCAGGTATTTATCCCCAAATTTTAGACAGACAGTTTCACAAGTCTTTCACGTGAACACGAAGCCAGATGCAGGAGGGGCATCCCCCACCCACCAGATGTTTCTCAGGTATGAGGAGGGACAAACCCCAAGATTGTCTTATTGTTCCTTCTGCTAGTTGATGCTCTTCAAAAAGCAGTGCAACAATCCCTACTAGCCTAATGATGTTCTGATAATCAATAACTTCTAAAGCTCATGCAATACCCATGATGACTAACTTAAACTTTATTACCTTTCTATTCTATGCTAATACTACTTACACAATGTTACAGAAGCTCTTAGTTATAGCTTAAGCCAATTCCTAAAGAATGTGGCTCAGTCCAAAGATCACGCTGGGCTCTACAGGATGTGGCCCAGTCCAAGGTTCACAGTGGGCCATCTTTTGGAACAATAGACTACAATCTCTTAACAAAATGGCTATTGTAAAGTCCTATATATCTATCCTAATTTCTATGAAAGTTTCTAATTCCTAATCCTAATATATAAAGCTGATCATCAGCAGCAAAGCTTCTAAAAATAAAACCCAAATACAAACTGTAAATGTATTAAGGCCAAAACCACAATAGTAGAAAATGGGGACAAAGAAATTTCTAAAGTTAACTGTATTAAGCCAGCCTAAAAGAATGCAGCCCAGTCCAAAGTATGTGCTGGGCCCTCAGGAATGTGGCCCAGCCCAAATCTTGTGCTGGGCCATTTCTGATAACTCTAGATAGTCATTTATACCATGGAAAAGCTGAAAACAGATCTCCATAAGTATATATTAATTCTACAAATATACTTTTAAATCTTATAAAGAGGCTTGTACCGTATAAAAGGTTCCCAAATGTGACCTGAGTTTGAATTATGTCTAATACCTAAGCCAAAACCACAGCTTGTGGGAAACAGGAATAATGGGTTTCTAGAGTGAGTCATGCCTGTCACAGTCACAGAGCCTTCAGCTTAGGCCAGCAGAGTTCCTTTAGGTTGCTTGTGCTGCATGGTAAAAGGAGGAGGAAAATGGGGTCAATGGCTCCCGAACACATCCTAGTGGTCTCGGGGTCCACGGCCCTCCCTGATCCCTAACCCTCAGTGGGCCTCCATGGCCAACTCCCAACAGAGTCCTTAGGATTTTTCTCTATATAAGATTTCATATATATCTATGAAAACTATATATATGACAGAAGAAGTTTTACTTTTTTCTTTCTTTTTTTTTCCTCCTTTTAATTTTTATTTTAAAATTGTGGGGTATAATTCAGGGTGGTATATACAAATATTCATTGTGCAGGTACCCTTGTTGATGAGGTGTGCCCCCCCCACCCCAGGCAGATATTGACTGCTGTCAATCCCACCTCTCTTCACCCCCACTCCACAGTTTCCTGCTACTGTCTATCTTTTCTTATAGTTTTACAATAGTTGTTCAAGGTCCACTTATGAGTGAAAATATGTGATACTCAGATCTTTGTTTCTGTGAAAGATCACTCAGTATTATAAACTCTAATTCCATCCAGGTTGCTGTGAAATTCATGATTTTTTTTCTTCTTTATGGCTGCATAATATTCCATTGTGTATAGGTACTACATTTTAAAAAATCCAGTCCTCTTTTGACGGACAGCACAGTTGGTTCCATGTTCTTGCTATTGTGAACAGTGCTGCAATAAACATATGTGTGCAGGTTATCTTTTTTATAGTGTGATTTGAATTCTTCTGGGTATATTCCCAGCGGGGAGATTGTGGGGTATATGGAAAGTTGATTTTTAGAACTTTTAGGAACCGCCACACTGATTTCCAGAGGCTGTACTAGTTTCCACGCCCACCAACATTGTAGAAGTGTTCCCTGTTCATCACTTCTTCTCCAGCATCTGTTATTTTTTGTTATTGATGATGGCCATTCTGAGTGGAGTTAGGTGGTATCTCAATGTAGTTTTAATTTGCATCTCCGTGATGACTAGTGAGGCTGAACATTTTTTCATGTATCTGTTGGCTGCTCGTATGTCTTATTTTGAGACATGTCTGTTCATATCTTTTGCCCACTTTGTAATGGGGCTGTTTGTTTTTTTCTTTTCAGCATATTTGACTTCCTTGTAGATCCTTGATGTTAGGCCTTTGTCAGACATGGAGTTGGCAAATATTTTTTCCCAGTCTGTGGGCCGTCTTCCTGCTCTCTTGATAGTTTCTTTGGATTTGCAGAAGCTTGTCAGTGTAATGGGGTCCCACTTGTCTATCTTATCTCTTATGGCCTGGGCACTTTGGGTTTTGATCAGGAATTGGTTGCCAGTTTCAACTTCCATAAGAGTGTCTCCTGTATTTTCTAAGGTTCTTACAGTTTGAGGCTTTATATTTAGGTCTGTGATCTATTTAGCATTAATTTTTGTGTATGGGGATAGGTAGGGGTCCTGTTTGAATCTTCTGCATATGGTCAACCAGTTTTCCCAGCACCATTTACTGAATAGATTCTCCTCTCCCCAGCAGTGGGTGGTGGAGGCTTTGTCAAAGATCAGTTGGTTAAGAAATTGGGGTTTTGTTTCTGGAATCTCAATTCTATTCCATTGGTCTATATGCCTATTCTTGTACCAATACCAGGCTGTTTTGATTGTTGTAGCTTTATAACATAGTTTAAAGTCTGGAGTGTGATACCCCCTGCTTTATTTTTTTTTTGCTGAAGATTGTTTTGGCTATTCTTAGTTGTTTATGTTTCCATATGAACTCCTGTATTGTTTTTTCTAGGTCTGAGAAGAATATTGCTGGTAATCTGATGGGTATTGCATTAAATCTGTAGATTGCCTTAGATAAAATGGACATCTTAACAATGTTGATTCTTCCAATCCATGAGCACAGGATATTTTTCCAATTGTCTGTGTCGTCTTTGATTTCATTGAGCAGTGTTTTATAGTTTTCATTGTAAAGGTCTTTCACATCTCTGGTTAGGAAGATGCCAAGGTATTTCTTTTCTTTTCTTTTTTTGTGTGTGGCTATTTTGAATGAAATTGTGCTTTTTATTTGGGTTTCTGTTTGTTTATTATTGGTATATAGAAATGCGATTGTATTTTACACATTTATTTTATACATTGAGACTTTGCCAAAGTCCTTTTCAGTGCAAGGTGGTTTTTGGCAGATTCTCTTGGGTTTTCAAGGTGTACGATCATGTCGTCTGCAAAGAGAGATAACTTGACTTCCTCTTTTCCTATTTGAATACCCCTGATCACCTACTCTTCTCTGGTTGCTCTAGCTAGGACTTCCAAAACAATGCTGAACAGGAGGGGTGAGAATGGGCATCCTTGTCTTGTTCCAGTTTTCAGGAGAATGGTTCCAATTTTTGTCTGTTTAGGAGTATTCTGTCTGTGGGTTTCTCATAGATGGCTCTTACTATTTTGAAGTATGTTCCACCTATGCCTAGATGTTTGAGGACTTTTATCAAGAAGAGGTGCTGCATTTCATCAAAAGCTTTTTCTGCATCTAATGATATAATCATGTGGTTTTTATTTTTACATCTGTTGATGCACTTAATTACGTTATGATCTTGCATATGTTGAACCAGCCTTGCATCCTGGGGGTGACAGCTACTTGGTCATGATGGATGGTTTTTGAGATGTGTTGTTGAATCCAGTTTGCTAAGATCTTGTTGAGAACTTTAGCATCTATGTTCATCAAAGATATTGACCTGTAGTCTTTGTTGGGTCTTTACCTGGCTTGGGTATCAATGTAATGTTAGCTCCATAAAATGATTTGGGGAGAGTTCCATCCTTCTCAATCACCTGGAATACTTGCAATAGGATTGCTATCAGTTCCTCCCTGTATGTTTTGTAGAATTCTGCTGGAAAGTCATCTGACCCAGGGCTTTTTTTTGGTAGATAGTTTTCATTTGATATAGTCAATTTCCTTGATTGTTATTGGTGTATTTAGGGTCTCAATTTCTTCTTGTTTTAACCTAGGGAGGTTGTGTGATGTGAGAAAGTCTTCCATTTCCTTTAGGTGTTCAAGTTTGCTTCCATACCGTTGTGCATAGTGGTCTCTGATAATCTTTTGTATTTCTTCAGCGTCAGTTGTGACTTCATCTTTTATGTTTCTGATTGAGCTTATTTGGGCCTTTTCTCTCTTTTTCCTGATCACTCTGGCTAGGGGAACATCAGTCTTGTTTATCCTTTCAAAGAACCAGCTTTTTTCCCCATTCATCTTTTGTTATCTTTTTGTCTTCTATGTCTTGGATTTGGGCTTTTATTTTGGTGATCTGGATTCTTCTGCTGAAGTTAGGGTTTTGGTGGTTTTGCTTTTCCAGCTTCCTTAGGTAACCTGTTAGGCTGTTAACTTGTGATCTTTCCATTTTCTTCATGTGTGTTTGTAAAGATATGAATTCCCCTCTTACTACTGATTTCATGGCATCCCAGAGGTTTTGGTAAGATGTTTCTTCATTCTCATTTGTTTCCAGGTAACTTTTAATTTCTGTTTTGATTTCATTGTTGACCCAGGAGTTGCTTAGCATCATACTGGTTAGTGTCCATGTCATTGTGGATTTTTGGGGAATTTTGTTGATGTTGATATTTATTTTTATTCCACAATGGTCTGAGAAGGTGCATGGCAAAATTTCAATCATGAAAGTTGTTTATGTCTGATTTATGGTCAATGATATGGTTGATCTTGGAATACGTTCCATGTGGTTATGAGTAGAATGTATATTCTGTGGTCATTGGGTGGAGTGTTCCATAGGTGTCAATTTAGCCATTTGTTCAACAGTCACATTGAGGTTCCGGATCTCCTTGCTGATTTTTTGTCCTCATGATCTGTCTAGGGTTGTGAGTGGGCTATTTAAGTCCTCAGCAATAATAGTGTTAGAGTCAATCTCTTTTAAGTTTGACTAGATACTGCTTTATGAACATTGGTGCTTCTATGTTGGGTGCATATATGTTTAGGATGGATATTTGTTGTTGATGGATTGAACCTTTTACCATTATATAGTGCCTTCTTCATCTTTTTAAATTTTTGATGGCTTAAAGGGTATTTTATCTGAGATTGATTGCAACTCTAGCTTTCTTTTGTGTTCCATTCTTTTGAAATTTTGTTTCCTATCCTCTTACTTTGAGTCTGTGAGTGTCCTTTCTAGTAAAATGAGTTTCTTAGAGACAATATATTGCTGCCTCATGATATTTTATCCATTTTTCTATTGTATGTCTTTCCAGTGGTGCATTTAGTCCATTACATTCAGGCTAATTATTGAAATATGAGAGTTTATCCCTGTCAGGAGGTTCTTATATAGGTGTTATTGTTCTTGTTTGTTGTGTTTCTTTTGGGTTGATTCATGTGAGTTTTCAATATTTTTCCTGCACTCTTGTGAAGAATATTTCTCTTCCTTTTTCCCTTTCTTCTGTGTTTAATACTTTCTTCAGTGTTTCTTGCAGAGCTGGTCTAGAGGCAGCATAAATTCTTAGGGATTGAATGTATTGAATGTCTGGGAAAGATTTTAATTCTCCCTTACTGATGAAGTTTAGTTTAGCTGGGTAGGCTATTCTCAGTTGAAACTGGTTATCTTTGAGAACTTTGAAGATTGGGCTTCAAGCTTTCCCAGCCTGAAGTGTTTCTGTAGATACATATGTTGCTATTCTCATTGGTCTTCCATGGTAGGTAGTCTGACCTTTTTATCTTGCTGCCTTTAGGATTTTCTTATATACATTCTTTAAGTGAATTATTATTATTTTTTATTTTTTGTGTTGGAGTCTCACTCTGCCCAGACTGGAGTGCAGTGGCATGCTCCCAGCCACCGCAGCCTCGACCTGCTGGGCTCCGGTGATCCTTCCACCTCAGCCTTCCAAGTAGCTGGAACTACAGGCATGCACTACCACACACAGCTAATTTTTTGATTTTATTGTAGAGATAAGGTCTCACCAAGTTGCCCAGGTGGGTCTCAAACCCACGGGCTCAGGCAATCCACTCATGTCAGCCTCCTAAAGAGTGGGATTACAGGCTGAGCCACTGAGCCTGGCTTAGGTGAATCATTATGTGTCTAGAAGTTGTTCTTCTCATTTGTTGTCTTGCAGGGGTTCTCTGAACCTCTTGTGTTTGAATGGTCACATCACTGATGAGATGACAGAAGTTTTCTTGAATAATTTCATGGAATGTTTGTTCCAGGGTGGTCTCTATCTCTCTTTCTGCCTCAGGAAGTCCAATTACTCTTAGGTTCGGGCTCTTGAAGTAATTGCTCATCTCTTGAAGGTTTTGCTCTGTCTTTTAAAGTTTCTTGTCTATGTTTTTGACAGTTTGGGTTAGTTCCATATTTTGGTCCTCAAGCTCTGAGAGTTTTTTTTTCTGCTTGGCTAATTCTGCTTTCCCTGCTTATCAGTTTGTTATTTATTTCATTCACTGTATTCTTTACTACTGTTTTCTCAGTTATCAACTCCTTCCTGTTTTCCTCTTGTCTCTCCTCAGTTCTTTTAAACCTCTCTATTAGTCTTGATATCTGGGTTTGTAGTTTGAGACCAGTCATTCTAGGGACTCTTCATTGTTTGCATTCAAAAATCTGTTTTCTCAGTGTCTGAGTTTCCAGGCGTCTGTGAGAGACCCATATTCTTCTTTTGGTTTTTCTTCATTTGTGTAGATTTTCTCCCCCAACACACTTTTTTCTCCCCTTTTCTTTAATTCTGTTTTTCAGGGATGACGGGGTTGCTTTTGCCTCTTTTTGCTCAGTCTCCTATTCTTTTTTTGTGGAGCCCCTGGCTTTGTTCACTTGTGAAGCTGTACTGTGGGTTAGGGGCTATACTTTTTGCAGTTTTGAGATTTAGTTGAGGGGGGAGTTGTGATTCAGAATCTATCTGCAGATCCCAGTATCCACCAACAGGTGTATGGGCACCCTGGAACCCACTTCCCACAATCTGTCCATGCAGTGGGGGTTTAGATTTGCTTCCTGGAAAAAAATGCGGTAAGAAAAAGGAAAATAATGGAAGAACGAAGGGAAGGGACCAAGAGGAAGGTGAGGTGAGAGAAGAGTAAGGAGGAAAACAGAGACAAACCAGCTAACAAATGAAAAGAGACACAAGACACAAAGGCGGAAAAGAGAAAATCAAAAACAAAAAAATTCTAGAGTATACAAGTAATCACACAAGCACCCAGTCCAATAAAATCCTGCCTATTGATGTAGACTTCCCCTACACAAATAGGGGGTCTAAAGAATAGAAAGAAGAGGCCAGGCTCAGTGGCTCAGCCTGTAATCCCAGCACTTTGGGAGGCCAAGGCGAGTGAATTGCCTGAGCCTGCAGGTTCGAGACCCACCTGGGCAACTTGGTGAGACCTTGTCTCTACAATAATAATAATAAAAAAATTAGCTGGGTGTGGTAGTGCACACCTGTAGTTCTGGCTACTTACAAGACTGAAGCAGAAGGATCACTGGATCCCAGCAGGGTGAGGCTGCAATAACCGGGAATGTGCCACTACACTTGAGTCTGGGTGACAGAGTGAGACTCCAACTCAAAAAAAAAAAAAAGAACAGAAAGAAGACAGAAAAAAATCAGTAAAATAATAAAAGCAAAGCAAGTATGAAAACGTCATCAAAACCTGAATGAGAGAGGAAAAAACCCCCAAAACTAAGACATTAAGCAAATGAAAGTGAGCAAAACAAAAAATAAAAACAAGGAATCAGACTGGTTCTGAGGTCCTTCCTGTCTGTCCAGAGTCCCTGCAGCTGTGATCTCTAGCACCTCTCCTCTGCTCTTATCGCAGGCAGACATGGTTACTCATAGCTTGGATCAGTTGCCACAGGCCTACTTTGGGAGGAGGCGAGTCAGATCTGGGTTCACTTGGCTTGCTGCCTGACAGGTCTACCATACAGATATGAGTTGTGTGTGTCTGATTCAACCTGGGGGAGGGGCTTCTGCCTCTCTTGGTGTGATGAGATTACCTTAAGCAACAAGTTGGAGGTTGCACAGAGATGGGTGGGGCAATGCAAATCTTTGCCTTGTCCTGGGTCAAAGAACATGGCTGCAGGGGGTGGCTCCTCACTAGGCATGGACTCCTCTCTAGCTTTCCCAATCCTCTCTCTTCACTGATCAGATCCAGGGCTCCAGTTGATCTCTCGTGACAGGGGATGGTGAGGGCAAGGCAACAGGCGATGGGAATCAGCTGGATTCAGCAGACTTTTCTCCAGCAATTCTTGCTGGCAGCAGACACTCCTGCCTGCTATCTTGCCAGTCATGCTCCAATTTCAGGGTGGTGGGAGCTTACAGTCACCCTCAGATGGGGGACCTGGGTGCATGTATTTCCTCAGACGGACTTCCATGCTCCCACCAGGGCCCTCCCACTCATTCAGAGAGTCTTTATAAACACTAGCCTCCACAGAGACTCTTACAGATGACCTGTCAGTTGTTATCTTAAGCTCCGCCCACTTTTTCCTTTCTTATTTGAGTGCCTTTTACTTCTTTTTCTTGAAAATTGCTCTGACTGAGACATCCAGTACTATGTTGAATAGAAGTGGCAAATGTTATCACCTTTATCTTGTTCCTGATTGTAGAGGAAACATGTTCAGCTTTTCACCATTGAGTATTATGTTAGCTGTGGGCTTGTCATAGATGGTCTTTATTATGTTGAGGTATATTTCTTCCATAACTAATTTGTTGAGAGTTTTTTGTCTTCAAATAATTTTCAGTTTTATATTTTTTCTGAATCTACTAAGATGATCAGATTATTTTTGTCCTTCATTCTGTTAATGTGGCATACTAAATTTGGTGATTGTAAATGTTAAACCATCCTTGTGGCCCAAAGATAAATTCCACTTGATCCTCATATATAATTCCTTTAATGACCTATTAAATTTAGGTTACTAGTATTTTTTGAGAATTTTTGTATCTATGTTCATAAGGGATATTGGCCTTTGGTGCCTTTTCTTGTCATATTCTTATCTGACTTTGCTCTAAGGGCAATGCTACCCTCAGAAAGTGAATTTAGAAGTATTCCCCAGTCTATTCTTTGGAAGAGTTTGAGAAGTGGTGTTAGTTCTTTAAATGCTTGGTAGAATTTACCCATGAAGCCTACTGGTCTGGTTTTTCTTTGTTGGGAGGTTTTTGATTATTGATTTAACCTTTTTACTCACTGTTGTTCTGTTCAGATTTTATATTTCTTTATTAATTTCATTTATTTTATTATTTGTATTTAATAAAGATGTGAGGAACAATTCAGGGTTAGAAATACAAATGTTCATTATGCAGGTACCCTTGTTGATGAGGTGTGCCCCCCACCCCTCTGGCAGATTCCCACTACTTCATGTTTCAGTTTTGGTAAGGTCCACATTCCCAGAAATTTATATATTCTTCTAGATTGCCTAATTTGTTGGTATGTAATTATCCATAGTAGTCTTTTATGGTCCTTTGCATTTCTGTGGTATTGGTTGTATTGCATTCATTTTCACTTATAATTTTATTTATTTAAAGTATTTCTCTCTTTTTTGGTTATTCTAGATAAAGTTCTGTCAATTTTATCTTTTCAAAAAATTGACTCTTAGTTTTATTGGTTCTTTCTATTGTTTTCTAGTTTCAATTTTGTTTTTGTTCTGATATTTATTATTTCCTTCTTCTGTTCACTTTGTTTTTTAAAGTTTTTTTAAGATACAAAAAAAGGATTTTTATTTGAGATTTTTAAAAATGAAGGCATTTATCATTCTAAACTTTCATCTTAGAAATGATTTTGCTGAATTCCATGTTTTGTTATACTGTCATTCATTTTTCATTTGTGTCAAGATAATGTTTGACTTCCTTTCTTACTTTTTCTCAGGTTGATTGTTCAGGAATGTGTTGTTTAATTTTCACATATTTTGGAATATTACAAAATTCACTCTTATTTCCAGTTTTAAATCATTGTGGTTGGAAAAGATACTTGATATAATTTTAATCTTTTAAAAATTGTTAGAACTGTTTTTGCTGCCCAACATATAATCTATTTTGAAGAATGTTCTGTGTACAATAGAGAAAAATATATATCTTGCTGCTGTTGGATGGAATGTTCCGTACATGTCTGTTAAAGCCATTTGGTCTATAGTGTTGTTCAGCTTTACTCTTTCCATATTGATTTTATGTCTGGATGATCTATTCATTGTTGAAATGGGTTATTGAAGTTTCCAACAATTACTGTATTGCTATTTCTCCTTTTATTTCTGTTAATATTTGCTTTTATATTTAGGTGTTCCCATGTTGAGTGCATATACATATATACATATATATGTATATATATATATAATGATAATATTTTCTTGATGAATTTACTTTTTAAATAATTATATAGTGACTTTCTTTGACTCTTGTGACAGTTTTGACAGAAAGTCTGTTTCGTCTGATGTAAGTATGAGGAGGAACCTAAAAAACAACCCAGAATTTATGTATAAAATATTGTGTATTGATTCACACATGTTTAAACTTCAGTTCCCTTCAAAGTACTCTTTGTTTAATGCAATACATCTATCAGGATGCTTTTTCCACTGTTCCAAACAGTTTTTGAACTCACCAATCTTGATACCTTTCAATGTTTCTGTCTTTTTTTTTGTTTCAATTGTTTCACATAGGCAAAACATTTCCCTTTGAGGACATTTTTCAACTGGGAAACCAACAAAAAAAGTCATAGAGGGTGAGATCAGGTGAATAGGGAGAGTGGGCGCAGAGGTCATGCAATTTTTGGTAAAAACCAAAACAAAACTGCCGTGTGGTGTGGGCAGGTGCACTGGTAAATCACCCATCATGAAATAGGCAAATACATTGAAAGAATCTCCCCTAAAAATTCACTGAGACTGAACACACCCTCTCACAACAACTCTAGCTGGTACACTGATGCTGATGGGTTCTTGAAACACTTGCCTAGTGGGGGAAGCCTTCACTACAAGGGACCTGGCCTCCATAAGATAATTTTATTTGGGGGTGCCCCCTCATATAGCTATTTCTGTTCTCTTTTGGTTACCATTTGAATACACATTTTTTCCATTCCTTCTCTTTCAGTGATGTGTGTCCTTAAGGTTACAATGAGTCTTGTGGATAGCACATAGTTAAAGCTTGGATTTTGTTTGTTTTATATCCATTTAGCCACTCTGTGTATTTTGATTAGAGCATGTAGCTAATTTACCTTCAAGATAATTTTTTATAGGTAAGAACTATTGCTATTTTGTTAAATGTTTTCTGATTATTTTATAGATTTTGTTCCTTTCTTCCTCTCTTGTTGTCTTCCTTTGTGATTTGGTGGTTTACTGTAGTGGTATGCTTTGACTCTTTTCTCTTTATCTTTTGTGTATCTACTAAAGACTTTTTTTCTTTGTTGTTATCATGGAGCTTACATAAGATGTCTTATAGTTATTTTATTTTTATCTGAAAACAATTTAACCTTAATTGCATACAAAAACTCTACACTTTAACTTTTTTTCTTCACATTTTATGGTACTGATGTCACATTTTGCATCTTTTTATAGTATGTATCCATTAACAAATTAATGTAGCCTATAGTTGTTTTGCATAATTTTGTCTTTTTACTTTTATTCAATAATTATAGCTTATCTAAACACCAGCATTACTTATAAGTTTTCTGTATTTGACTACATATTTATCTTTACCATTGAGTTTTACACTTGCATATGTTTTATGTTTTTACTTAGTGTCCCTTTGTTTCAATTTGAACAACTCCTTTTAGTATTTCTTGTAAGGCTGATTTAGTGGTGATGAACTTCCTTAGCTTGTTTGTCTGGAAATATCTTTAGCTTTTTTTCAATTCTGAAGAATAGTTTTTCTGGGTGTAATCTTCTTGACTGGCAGGTTTTTTTCTTTCAGCACTTTGAATATATCATTCTGGTCTCTCTTATACTGTAAGTTTTTGCTGAGATGTTCACTAGTAGCCTTCTGAGGATTCCCTTGTATGTGATGAGACTCTTTTGATTCTTTTCAAGATTTTCTCTTTGTCTGATTTTTGACAATATGATTACAATGTGTCTCAGTACATTGGGTTAGGACATTGGGTTGAACATGCCTGGTGTCCTTCGAGCTTTTAGATATATGTATATATCGCCTAAGATTTGAAGAGTTTTTATACATTATTTCTTTAAATAAGCTGTCTTTCCCTTCCTTTTCTCTCCTTCTGGAAGTTTCATGATTGGTATATTTGTTTGCCTTATGGTGTTCCATAGGTCCTTTATACTTTCTTTGATCTTTTTCATATTTCTTATCTTTTTGTCCCTCCAATTGGCTAATTTCTAATGACCTCTCCAAGTTTACTGATTCTTTCCTCTGCATGTTCAAATTTTTTGTTGAAGTTTTCTATAGCATTTTTCAGTTCTGTCACTGTATTCTTCATCCCTAAAAATTCTGTTTGGTTCTTTTTCATGGTTCTTACTTCTTAACTAAACTTCTCATTTTGTGTATGCATTGCTTTCCTGATTTCATTTAAACTGTCTATCTGTATTCTCTTTCATGTCATTGAACTCCTTTAAGATAGTTCTTTTGAATTTTTGGGGGGGTCAGGCATTGCCTTTATCTCCATTTCTACTGGATTGAGTACTGGAGCTTTATTAGTTTCATTTGGTAACGTTATATTTACTTGGTTCTTTATCTTTGTAGACTTATGTTGGTGTCTGTGCATTCAGAGGCTAAAATATCTTCCAATCTTTACAAACTGTTGAGTCCTTGTGCTGATGGGAGTGCCTCTGGGATTATAATTGAGTGGAGTTAAAATAAAGTCATGTGGCTGCTGCTGGGGCTGCAAAGGGGTTCATAACTGGTACACAGATGAATATGGTTCTTTTTGGGTTCTAGGGAGAACCAGCTCCCCCTGGTTTACTGGGTAGGTATTTGGGCAGGCAGGACTGCCTCAGGACTGTACCTGACAGGGCTTAGAACCAAGTCACAAGGATGCTTCTGTGTGCCCACAGCCAAGACCTAGGTCCACAGGCTTTCCTCTGGGCCATGGAGGAGCATGCCTTCTGCCAGGTTTCAGGACTGCTCTTGGATCCTGTCCGAGCATGGGTGGAGCCACATCTAAGGCTGCTTCATGATCTGCAGCTGGACCAAGGTTAGGCAGGCCTCCTTCTGTGAGCACAAATGGACATGTCACCTTGTGAGTCCATGGGCAGGCAGGACTATTTTCAAAACACAGCTAAGATGGCCTGAGACACAGGGCTGTTTCAAGATCTAATGTAAGGCTGAGATCTGGAGACCTGCCTTTAGGGGCATTGAAAGGCATGGGTCCCTTGCTGAAATGCTGAAAAGGCAGAAATCCTTTCAGACCTCAGCTGAGAGGGGCTGGAGCCAAGTTTATAGGGGTATTTCAGGGTCTACAGCTGGGACAGAGGTTGGCAAACCTGTCACAGGAAGGCATGAAGGCATGACTCCTACAAGACCTCATGACAGATGTTTCTGGTGTCTGGACCAAGGCCGAATAGGGCTATAGCCAAGTCCACAGGAGTCTGAATCCATTTCCTTCTATACAGCTGAGACTGTTGTTGGCAGGCTTGCTACCTAGATGTGGGCCTACTTTCTCAAAACAGCCCTTCTCAGCATTGTACTCCACCAAGGTTTTTTAACCTTCTACTTTGATCCTAAATCTCCTACAAAGGCATTTTTGTCCATGGATACTTGCCAAGTTAGTGTTACTGTGGGGAGTGGGGAGGGGATATGAGCATGAGACCACTTATTCCACCACTTTGCTGATATGCTGATATCACTTCCCTCTCTTGCTGACCAAGCTCCCAAGACATTGGTTGGATGTTGGCTGTTGTGGATGGTGGAGGACTTGATATTTAAGCCAAACCCAAATGGTGAGTAGAAATTATCAGGTAACAATACAGGAAAGGAGATTAGAGGGGCAGATAAAACTGTAAGAGATAAGAGAAAGCATAGGCTTTCCAAGAACAATCAACCTAACTTGAATGAAAGTTTGTGGGTAAAAAGAGATGAGCAGAGATGAGAGTAGAAAAATGAAAACTGCTCTTCTTACACTTGATAGAAAAATGATAAATAGATCTTTCACCAACATAGATCCTTAAGGCTATTTCACAAGAGGGGCCAGATCATAGAGTCTGAGTGAATTTCTTTTTCTTTTTTTTATAGTGTATTTCCCTTCCTAGCAAATTGAGAATCCTTATGCCAAGACTCAATTTCCAACAGGAAATTCATTATTCTCCGAAGAAAACACTTTGGAGAAAGAAGTATTATATTAAAAAGAATGAATATACTTTCTCATCTTGAAGTGTACTTGTAAGCCTCAAGAGGCAAAGCAGAGATTCCTCAGAAGTGAACTGCAGAAACTAGGAGGAATGGAGACTGGGCTCTTTCTCTCTGTAGGTAACCACGTTAATATGTTAGCTGTAGAATAAAGTCAGGTTGACTTTTCTTCCAGTGGATTTCATTACATAGTTTACTGAGGATTTTCTAACTCCAGCCAGAGAGTTTCTCAAGGCACTATGTTGGCACTATGTTTTAACGAAGTCAGAGTTAGTCAGTTACCATCTCCATACAAACACAACTCAATCTGGCAGGATACGAGGTTGAAAATATTTTCAGTTCTATAATTGTAGTATGTGTTTTGGATGTACCTTACACTTGATGGATGTTGGTAGCTGGGAAGATAGTAGCATTGTTTCCAAATCAATAGCATCTTGGTTTGTAGGTCTAGTTTTAAGTTCTTGTCAATATACTTAAAGACAGGATATAGGTCATAAAAGATGAAAAGGGTTAAAAGATCCCAATTTGAATTCTACGTGTATTCATTATTAACTGCATGATCTTGGGGAAATAGTTTATCTGAATTTCAGATTCTTTAATTCTAAAGCAGGGATATATATATGTATATATATATATATATATACATATATATATACTTTAATTTAATTGCTACTTATCTAGCATTCACTATGGGCTTGCTTCCAAGTGTTTTACAAACATCAACTCATTTAATTCTAATAAAATTGTGAGATAGATACTATTATTGCCTCCATTTTATAGATGCAGAGACTGGGATCCCAAAAGGTAAGTCACTTTCTCAAGGTCATGGGAAGTAGGGGTAAGTGAGAGAGTGGCTCTCATCTGTGCTATGTGTTTAACCACTCTGGTATTGATTATGTCACTCAGAGGGGCTTATGAGGATAGAGTAAGATATACATGTTTTCAATTACTCTTCATTTATTGCTTAATCAAAGTATGAAATTAGTTGCTATGAGGTACTTACCAGCTTCTTGAGCTAGCTGAACAGTTTGCTATGTTTCCTGGCCTGCAGCTTCCTCCTTAAGAGATGAGAAATAAATTCCTGGAATAGGCCCTGGCCTGGGAATCTAGCTTATCTCTTTAATAAACAAGCTTTTAGGGTAGGTAGGAAATAGCTTAAATTCTACACAGCGTCCTAGGGAGAGGAAGCGGTGTCATTGAAGGGCCACCGCCAAGCCACAAGTAAAGCCACATCCCCTCCCTTTCCTGGAAACAGCGACCCGACAAACTAAAATGGTGATTGAAACGGTGCCCTCCTTTGTTCTTCCTTGGTTCCTTCCTTTGTTCTCCCTCTGTACCGTTTCCCGTGCCCGCGAAAAATCCACCAACCTACATGAAGCTCTGCCAGCTGACCTATAGACGACAGACAGGTCGCCCTAAGCCCCTATAAAAGCTACAGAGCCCTTGCCTTGGCGCTACAGCCTGACCCTCAGGTCCTGTAACCACCGCGTTAGACCCATTAAATCTCTTGGCCTTAACTGGTGTTGAGTCTCACTGTGCGCCACCGTCTTTCAGTCATTCTAGATGTTACCATGTTAACACATGAATATATTTGATTTTAGAAGTTGCCTGAAGTTTTTAGAAGTTGGCTGGCATTCTTTTTTGGGTGTTCTACTAGCTTAAGTAGCACAAACAAAGAAAAAAATGATGTAATTTAGAATAGCTGATAGAAGGAGAAAGTGTCAATTCCTTAAAATGGATGTGAAAGTGAAAAGAAAAAGCGAAGACGTCTTTTGATTTATGCAGTGAATTGGCCAGAGTAGGCTAACACTTGAAAAAAACCACGAAACCTTAGTGACTCAACAATAAAAGTTTATTTCACACCCACACAATGGTATGATGTGGTCTCTTTGGGGGTATCTCTTCTCCAAGCACAGACTTGGGGACTCTGGCTCCTTCCATCTGTGGCTCTGTGCTCCTCTGGAGAAAGAGAATTAGGGGTTGTGTGTGAGACTATTGTATAGGCCAAACCTACCAATGGCTCACACTACTCTGCTCACATTTTATTCACCAGAACTCAGTCACATGCTTCAATCTAAGTGTAAGGAAAGCTGGGAAATGTAACCCAGCTATGCCAAGAATGCAAAAAAGGCATGACTTAGGCGACAACTAATTAGTCTGCCATGGGAAACTAAGCTCAATAATCAGGAAACCAGGTTTACTTCCCTTCTCTGGAAGATCAGATTTTGGGCTCGAATGATTGATTCCTGTCTTCACCCTTAGACATTATCAATTCCATGTAATTTGCTGAGTAGTATGTCACTACAGAAGAAATATACTTCCTCTTTCCATTGCAACTGAACTTGGCTATGCTCTTTGCTTTGGCCGGTGAGTTGCACATTATATCATCTGCCAGAAATTTGGATTTTCGGATCTTGTTCCTTTCTCTGTGCCACGAGAACAGCGTGTCCCAAGCACAGCTATCCTTCAACCCGTGTCCTAGAATAAGAAGACCTGTAGGGCAGAGCAAAACAGAGCTGAGTAGAGTGGATTGGGCAGCAGTAGCTATAGCTAACCATCAGCTTCTAGTGTGCAACAGGAACAGGAAATCAATGCTTGTTATTCAAAGCTGTGGACAGTTTGAAGATCTTTCTTACATCAGTAAATCTGACTTTAAAAAGTCTTTATTTGGCATGTGTGTAATTCTATTATAGCTAAAACTATTTTTAAAAGTTGGAGCAACAATGATAATTGGAAGATACAAACTGTTCTTTACTTCTTAGAGCTGACTCACAATTGACAGTAGTCAATTTGTATTTGAGGTATGCAAAGGTCCTGCATTTACTCTCCATATAGTCCATCAGCTAGGCATGTTTTTTCCCTTCTACTTCGATACTTCCACCTATTAAATTTCTAGCACTAAAGCCACTAAATAATTAGAAAATAAATACGTTGCTATTTTGTACAAATTATCATCCTTAAAATAAGTGTGTTTTATTAAGGGAGAGTGAGAAGGCCTGGGAGAAGGGATTGATCAGAGACAGTCTCCCATTAAGAGCACAAAAGAGAGGAGAACCTCCCCCCAAAACCAGAATTTATTTATGAAAATTGTGTATTTATCTTACATGTTTACACATCATTAACCTTCAAAGCACTCCCCATTTGATACAATACACCTACTGAGATGCTTTTTCCATGACTCAAAAACCGTTTATGAACTGGGCATTTTTTTTTTTTTTTTTTTGAGTTGGATTCTCACTGTCGCCCAGACTGGAGTGCAGTGGCCGCTCACTGCAGCCTCAACCCGCTGGGCTCCGGCGATCCTTCCGCCTCAGCCTTCCAAGTAGCTGAAACTACAGGCACACGCTACCATGCCCGGCTGATTTTTTGATTTATTGTGGAGATGAGGTCTCGCTGCCCAGGTGGGTCTCAAACCCGCGGGCTCAGGCAATCCACTCACCTCAGCCTCCCAAAGGGGCGGGATTACAGGCTGAGCCACCGAGCCCGGCTGAACTGGTCAATTTTGATGCCTCTTAGTGCTTCTGCCATTTTTCATTTCACTTATTCTATGTTGGCAAAACATTTCCTTTGAGATCTTTTTTCATCATTGCCCCAAGTTGCTTGGGGTGAGATCAGGTGAATGGAGGGGGTGGGGCACAGGGGTCAGGCCCTTATGGGTGAAAGATTGCTGAACATTCAATGCAGTGTGGGCAGGTGTTTTGTTACAGAAGAAGAACTGGCCACTTATTTGCCACAACTCAGGCTGTTTCTTCTGAAAATCATGACACAGCCTTCTCAAAACTTCCAGATAAAAACTTTGGTTGACTGATCTGGAGGAACAAATTTTAAGTGTACTACAAGAAGTCTACCCTACGAAAGATAATTTTGGGCTTTTTGGGGTCACCTCTCATACTAAAAAACTTATGTAAAAATTTTGGCACTTTAGGAAATTTAAAGTTTAGTTTTGAACAAGTAGAATACAAAATAGTTATATTTTAAGAGAGGAAAAAGAGTAGGGTGTATCAGGGGTGTGTCCAGGACTGGTGAAACTAGAAAAACCTCTGAGAATTGCTGGACAGAGAATGATGCAAGGACTCTGGGTGTCTGGATTGGGACAGTGTGTAAGCTAGAAAGCTATGTAGGGTGTCAAAGGAGTACTTTATCTATAGTTGGTCCTATTCACTATTTTTTGCTTGTTTCTTTGTTTGGGGTTGTTTTGAGTTGGGGGGTCTCACTCTGTTACTCAGACTGGGGTACAGTGGCATGATCATGGCTCACCACAGTCTCAACCTCCTGGGCTCAAGAGATCCTTCCATCTAAGCCTTCCTAGTGGTTTGGATTACAGGTGTGCACCATAATACTTGGATAATTTTTTATTTTTCAATTTTTTTTAGAGACAGGGTCTTGCTATATTGCCTAGGATGGTCTTGAACTTCTGGGCTCAAGCTGTCCTCCCTTCTTGGCCTCCCCAAGTGCTGAGATTACAAAAATGAACCACCATACCCAGCCCTATTTACTGTTGTCAGATTTTACAAATAATTTAAATTTATAGTGATAATACTTGTATGAAAATATGACAAATTCATTGGTTACTGGTGATATAAATTGAACGATTACAGAAAATGTGTGAGACTTGTCACTTTTTCCTTTAAAATCATACATAGACTACATGCTGGAATGTAAATTGATGTTTTACCCTCATGCTTGCTTATTAAAATTATGATGGTAGTGTAGTTACTTGTTTAAGGTTGGACTTGGATGGAGTATAAGGTTTAGGGAAGCTCTAGGACACCTTAATGACATCATATTTGGTTTGAGAGGATGATATCCTGATGTTGGGTGAACTGGAATCTACGTGATGTCAGAAGCAAAAGTCTTTTAGTGGCTGCAAGTAACAGAAAATCCAACTAAAATATATTAAACAATAAAGCAATTTTTTTGTTCATATCCTTGAAAACACTGAATACAGGTCAGGCTTCAGACCTGGCTTAGTCATAAACTGGCTTTGATTCAGTTTCTCTGTGATTGCTTCAGTTCTGCCTTGTGTCATGTCTGCTTTAATTTTAGGCTAAAATCCAAGAATGACTGCCAGCAATACTCATGGTTGCATGCTCCTTCCTTAATATTCAGGGATAGAAAGGCTATTGCTTCCTAAACTTAGCTAACAAAATTCTGGAACCTTACTCTGATTATTCCAACCTGAACCTATGATTGTGTCCAAAGGAAATTCATAAGGCAACTAGATTATGCTCATTTCTGAAGCAACCATTGTGATACAATGAATGAAATTGACTTATGCTATTTAAACCACATGTCCACTGCACAATGAAGAAAGGGTAGTTCCTCAAAGAAACAATCTTAGATTGTGGGCAAAGTGGGAGTGGTTCTTGGGTAAGCAAATGATGAATGCCCTGTACAGATGACATGAGAGCTCTGTGACCAACTGAAATTTCCAGACTGGTTGAGGGAAGTGGAACAATTCAGCTTCAGAGACAAATGAACCTGCATTCTACTGTCATTCGTGTTGTACACTAATGTACAAACTTGGATGAGTTTAATGATGCTTATAAACCTCAATTTTCCTATCCATAGAAAAAGAAATAAGAAATATTTTTTGACTTCTGGATATCAGTGCTTTCTAGATGTACAATTGACTAATAGGTAGTACAGAAAATAGGTACCCTATTAAATATACTTAACAACTGTAAGATGCATCTCTATTTAAAATACTTTTTAGCAATGGTGAATCTCAAATTGGAAGATATGGTAATGGTAATGCTTTATACTGAGGCTTGTTTTAAAGATTAGAAAATGTGACATATGGCAGATAAGAAAATATTACATTATTATCTATCTTACTTAGTCTTGGTTAGTTATTTTGATGGTAATTTGTCATCTTGTTTAGTATTAAGCTTTTTCCAAACTGAACATGTCTTTGGTCAAACACTCCTGCACTCTCATGTATGAAATGAGTGCTTTGGATTGGATGCTCTCTGACATCTCTCCCCTCTCAGTTTCATGGCTGTGAATGCTGGCACTGACCCACATTCCTAGAACTACCTGAAATTTAAGCAACCTCTGAGATTTAGGGGGCAAATGGTTGAGTGATTGGGTGAATGGCCTCTTCCTTCTAAATTATGTTCAGTGTTGGCCCACAGACCTATGAGAGCCAAATTACTTCTGTCTGGTTTGCAATATTGCTGGCACTAAGCAACTCACCTTTTAACAAACCAATGTGGAAAACTTCCAGCACATCTGCCACTCTAATTTATACTTTAGAGGATAAGGCTGACCGGAAAGGCCATGAACATGACTAAATTTATTCCCATTTGTTCAATTACAGTGTCTCTTTCAGAAAAGTAGTTTTGTTGTTAAAGATTTGAGTATTCGCCCTTGTTCCTAGAAGAAGCTATGCTGTTCATAAAACTAGTACCATGAAAGTAGTTCATGTTTTGACAACATATGTAAATTATCCCCTAAATGTTTTTTCTCAAGAAATGTAAGTCAAAAAGGCTGAATGTCAAAGACCACACTCCTCTAAAGAGTCTGTCTTTATATTTATCACTGAAAGTTAAATGGTAAGAGGAAAAATTACCCAGGTTTTCTAATCCTTCCTTCATTCTGTTCTGTTTAAGATAGAACTCACTGTATTTCTCAACTCCTTGTTTATAATGAGCCCCATTTTCCAGTCAAGTAATGTTAGAGTAAGTTAAGTACTTGAGAAGTTGAATTAATACTCTGAGGCCAATAACTTCCCAATAAGTATAATCAAACAGTAATTTACTAAGAATTATATATAACACGACTGCATAAATGTACCAAGTAGCTTCTGAAGAGTTAATTCTTCTGTAAAGGGAGAGGGGAAGAGAACACATGTTCATTCAACATGACTGTATCAGGTCCTTTGCTAGACATTTTCACATACATTAATGCATTTCTTCCATAATAATAATATAAAATATGTGGAATTGTTCCTATTTCTGTCTGAGGAAATGGAGTTTTAGATACACTGTGAAACTCTGGGCTAATAAATAAAAAAATAATTTAAATATGCAAATTTGACTGCAAAGCTTACTATCTTTCTTCTTAATGAAGTGATAATCTGGACTTTCATTTTACAAAATTCTACATTGATCATTGTAATAACAACATTTACTGAATATTTACTCTGTGTCAGGCATTATGCCAAGTACTTTACATGCATTATTTCATTTAATTCTCAGAACAAATCCCGCATATTATCTTTATTTTGACAATGAAGAAACAGAGCTAGGAAAGAGCACAGTCTCTACTCTCTTCTCTACACTGTAGCCCAGATAATTTTTTTTAAAAACACAAATGAAAATCCAATCATGCCACTCTCTTGGGTGGAATGTTTCAGGGACTTCCCTGTCCCACAAGGTAGGGTACAACTCATCCCTACCTGACTCTTCCACCCTGTCCTGCTCCACTTCCCCATAGATCTTTGCACCACAGCCACCCTTATCATATAGTGGGGCTCCCTCCACCACATGCGTTCTCCTCCCTACCACTCCAACCACTCCCTTCACTAGGTTAACTCAAATTTATTTTTCAATTCTTATAACAGCTCATGAAAATCTATATTAAACACAGGATTAAGACAACCTGCTTTTATTTCATGGCATTTCTTACAGTATAAAAGCATGCCTTTCTTGTTTTGATTTTTTAAAATTTTTTTAAGATTCCTGAAGACAGGTGCAATGTTTGTTTTTATCATCATCTCTAGTGCCAAGCACATATCTCGGCACTTAGTGTGATATAATATTATGTTTGTTAAGTGAATGAATGACTAGAATTGAATATAATTTTTATCTGACTCTCAAGTTTTTATCAATAAGATATGTTGATAGAGAAAACATCTATGCAGCAAATGCTATATGAGGCATTACATATTTTATATTATTTTTTCTAAATCCAGTTATCCTACTTCATTTGAGCAACCAGGTTTAAGGACAACAATGTCCTAATTAGAAAGAGGAAAATTTCCTTGAAGACACTAAAGAACTAGGTGTCACAATATCAACTGACCGTGGGTGGCTTGGCAAGATGGCAATGGGACAAGTCAAACTGTGAAGATCTCCACAAAGGGTAGTTGCTGGAGGTGGTTCCAGGTGCCCCAACACCTCCACAGGGGGTGGCTACTATAACCTGTCTCATGCAGCAAACTGCCACCACAGCCACTACTGCCTCTGCAAAGGACGACTGCTGCAGTCACCACCAGGTGCTGAGCATCTGCTGCTGCGGAGGCTCTCAGCTCAGGGAATTCCCAGCTCCTTCTCCCATCCCAAGCTGCTTGCTGGCAAGCCAAGCTGCAGTGCCCAGCTATCTTGCTGGTTCCCGGCACCTGATGCCAGACACACACCATCATCGCCCATCATAGTGGATCAACTGGGGCTCTGGATGAATGGAGAGAGAGGATCAGGGAAAGTCAAGAGGAGTCCATGCCTGGTGAGGAGCTGCCCACCACAGCCATTTTCCAGGCAGAGATTTGCATTGCCTGCCCAGGTCCTCGCAGCCTACACCTTGTTCCCCAAGGTAATCTCGCCAAACCAGGAGACGGATGCCCCTCCCCTATGTTGAATCAGACACAGACAGCTCAGGTCTGTGTGGCAGGCCTGTCAGGCAGCAAGCCAAGAGAATTGACTCAAGCTATGAGTAACCCTATCTGCCTGTATTGAGAGCAGAGGAGAGGGCTACAGATCAGAGCTGAAGGGGCTTTAGACATTCAGGAAAGACCTCAGAGCTAGTCTGGTTTCTTGATTTTTTATTTTATTGTTTTGACTGTTTTATTCACTTTTGTTTGTCTTTTCAATTAGACTCCCTATTTGTGTAGGGGAAGAATACATCAAAAGGCATGATTTTATTGGATTGTCTTTTATGTGATTACTGGTATGCTTTAGGGAATTTTGTTTGTTTTTTATTCTTACCTGGCTTTGTGTCTCTTTTCATTCGTTAGTTGGTATTTTCCTTCTTACTCTTCTCTCTCTCCAACTTCCTCTTGACCCGACCCCCTCTTCTTCCATTATTTTCCTTTTTCTTACCTCCTTTGTTTCCAGGGAAAAAACCTAAACCCCCACTGCATGGACAGATTGAAAGGCAGTGGGAAGTGGATACCAGGGTGCCCATACACCTGTTGGTGGATACTGGGATCTGCAGATAGATTCTGAATCACAGCATCCCCCTCAATTAGATCTCAAAACCGCAAAAAGCATAGCCCCCAACCCACAGTCCAGCCTCAGAAGTGAACAAAACAAAGGACTCTCATAAGGAAGAACAGGAGATTGAACAAAAAGAAGTAAAAGCAACCCCATCATCTCTGAAAAACAGCATTAAAGAAGAGGGGGAGAAGAGGAGGAGGAAAATCTACACAAATGAATAAAAACCAAAGAAGAATATGGGTCCCTCATAGACCCCTGGGAGGTCAGACATTGAGAAAACAGACTTCAGAATGCAAACAATGAAGAGCTCCCAGAATGACTGGTCTCAAACTACAAACCCAGATATCAAGCCATTAATGGAAAGATTAAAAAGAATTGAGGAGAGACAGAAGGAAAATAGGAAGGAACTGATAACTGATATAACAGCAGTAAAGAATATTGTGAATGAAATAAATAATAAACTGATAAGCATGGAAAGCAGTATTAGCCAAGCAGAAGAAAGAATCTCAGAACATGAGGACCAAAATGTAGAACTAACCCAAACTATCAAAAACATAGAAAAGAAACTTAAAAAAGACAGAACAAAACATTCAAGAGATGAATGATTACTTGAAGAGACTGAACCTAAGAGTAATTGGACTTCCTGAGGCAGAAAGAGAGACAGAGTCCACTCTGGAACAAACATTCCATAAGATTATTCAAGAAAACTTCCCTCATCTCATCAGTGATGTGAAAATTTAAACACAAGAGATTCAGAGACCCCTGCAAGACAACAAATGAGAGGACCAACTCCCAGACACATAGTAATTTGCCTAAACAAAGTAGGTATAAAAGAAAAAATCCTAGAGGCAGCAAGAGAAAAGGGTCAGACTACCTACCATGGAAGACCAATTAGAATAGCAGCAGTTTTATATACATAAACCTATCAGGTTAGGAGAGCTTGGAGTCCAATATTCAAAGTTCTCAAAGATAAACAATTTCAATCAAGAATAACCTACCTAGACAAGCTAAACTTCATCAGTGAGGGATAATTAAAATCTTTCCCAGATATTCAATTACTAAGAACTTATGCTGCCTCTAGATCACCTCTATAAGAAACACTTAAGAAAGTACTAAACACAGAAGAAAAGGAAAAAAGAAAAACAACTTTCTTCACAAGAGTGCAGGAAAAAGATTAAAAACACACATGATAAACCCCAAAATAAAAAGAAAGACAACAAACAGGAACAACAGCTCTATAAGAACCCCATGACGGGGATCAACTCTCACATTTCAATAATTAGCCTGAATGTGAATGGACTAAATGTACTATTGAAAAGAACAGAATGACAAAATGGCTAAAATATCACCAGGCAATAATATATTGCCTCCAAGAGATTCATCTCACTAGAAAGAACACTCACAGACTCAAAGTAAGAGGATGGGAAGCAAAATTTCAGACCAATGGTATTCAAAAGAAAGGTGGAGTTGTGATCTTAATCTCAGTCAAAATACCCTTTAAGCTATCAAAAATTTAAAAAGATACAAAAGGCCACTACATAATGATAAAAGGTTCAATCTATCAACAAGAAATATCCATCCTAAACATATATGCACCCAACATAGGAGTGCCAACTTTCATAAAGCAGCTTCTAGGTAAACTCAAAAAAGATATTGACTCTAACACTATCATAGCAGGGGACTTTAATGCCCAACTCATAACCCTAGACAGATCATCAGGACAAAAAATCAGCAAGGAGATCTGGAACCTCCCTGTGACTCTTGACCAAATGGACTTAATTGATACCTACAGAACACTCCACCCAGCAACCACAGAATATACATTCTACTCATCACCACATGGAATGTACTCTAAGATAGACCACATCCTTGACTATAAATCAAGCATAAGCAGATTTCATACAGTTGAAATTTTGCCATGGACCTTCTTAGACCACAGTGGAATAAAAGTACATATCAACACCAACAAGGTTCCCCCAAAACTTACAAAGACATGAACACTAAACAGCATGATGCTAAGCAACTCCTGGATCAATATGGAAATCAAAACAGGGATTAAAAGATACCTGGAAACAAATGAAAATGAAGAAACATTTTACCAAAATCTCTGGGATGCCATGAAAGCTGTAGTAAGAGGGGAATTTATATCTCTACAAATGCACATGAAGAGAATGGAAGGATCACAAATTAACAGTCTAACAAGTCACCTAAGGAAGCTGGAAAAGCAAGATCACATAACCCTAATTTCAGCAGAAGAATCCAGATCACCAAAATGAAAACCCAAATCTGGGATATAGAAGACAAAAAATACAAAAAAAAAAAATCAATGAAACAAAAAGCTGGTTCTTTGAAAGGATAAACAAGATCGATGGTCCCCTAGCTAGACTGACCAAGAAAAAGAGAGAAAAGGCCCAAATAAACACAATCAGAAACACAGAAGATGAAGTCACATCTGACCTTGAAGAAATACGAGAGATCATTAGAGACTACTGTGTATACTTGTATGGAAAAAAACTTGAAAACCTTAAGGAAATGGAGGACTTTCTGACATCATACAACCTGCCCAGGTTGAAACTAGAAGAAATCGAGACCCTATATAGACCAATAACAATCAAGGAAATTGACTATTTTATAAGAAAACTACCTACAAAAAAAAAAAGCCCTGGGCTAGATGGCTATCCAGCAGAATTCTACAAGACATATAAGGAGGGACTTATATCAATCCTACTGAAAGTATTCCAGGCAATTGAGAAAGATGGAATTCTCCCCAAATCATTTTATGAAGCTAACATCACATTGATACCCAAGCCAGGTAAAGACCTAACAAAGAAAGACAAATACAGGCCAATATCTTTGATGAACATAGATGCTAAAATTCTCAACAAGATCCTAGCAAACCGGATTCAACAACACATCTCAAAAATCATCCATCATGATCAAGTAGACTTCATCCCAGGGATAAAAGACTGGTTCAACATTTGTAAGACCATAAATGCAATTAAATACATCAACCGATGTCAAAAGAAAAGCCACATGCTTTTATCATTAGATGCAGAAAAAGCTTTTGATAAAATCCAGCACCCTTTCTTGATAAAAACCCTTCAACACCTAGGTGGTACATCTCAAAACAGTAAAAGCCATCTACAAGATACCCACAGCTAGCATACTCCTAAACAGACAAAAACTGGAACTATTTCCCTTGAACACTGGAACAAGGAAAGGATGCCCACTCTCACCCCTACTGTTCAATATAATTTTGGAAGTCCTGGTTAGAGCAATCAGAAAAGAGAAGGCAATCATGGGTATCCAAATAGGAAAAGAGGAAGTTAAGTTATCTCTATTTGCAAATGTCATGATTGTAGATCTTAAAACCCCAAAAGAATCTGTCAAAAACCTCATTGTACTGATAAAGGATTTTGGCAAAGTCTCAGGGTATAAAATAAATGTGCAAAAGACAATCGCATTTCTTTACACCAATAATAAACAAATAGAAACCCAAATAAAAAGCACAATCCCATTCACAACAGCCAAAAAAAGAAAAAAAAAAAAAAAAAAGGAAAAACCTTCCATCTTCCTAACCAGAGATGTGAAAGACCTTTACAACGAAAACTACAAAACACTGCTCAACAAAATCAAAGATGACACAAACAGGTGGAAAAATATCCTATGACTGGAAGAATCAACATTGTTAAGGTATACAACTTACCTAAGGTAATCTATGGATTTAATGCAATACCCATCAAATTACCAGCAACATTCTTCTCAGCTCTAGAAAAAAAAAACAGGAATTCATATGGAAACACAAACGACCAAGAATAGCCAGAAGAATCCTCAGCAAAAACAAAACAAAACAAAACAAAACAAAAAAACAAAGCAGGAGGTATCACACTATCAGACTTTAAACATTACTATAAAGCTACAATACCCAAAACAGCCTGGTACTGATACAAGAACAGGCATATAGACCAATGGAATAGAATTGAGATTCCAGAAGCAAAACCTTAATTTCTCAACCAACTCATCTTTGACAAAACCTCCACCACACACCACTGGGGAGATGAGAACCTAATCAGTAAATGGTGCTGGAAAAACTGGCTGACCACATGCAAAAGATTCGAACAGGACCCCTATCTATTCCCATATACAAAAATTAACTCTAAATGGATCACAGACCTAAATGTAAAACCTCAACCCATAAGAACCTTAGAAAATGCAGGAGACACCCTTACTGAAGTTGAAACTGGCCTACAATTCCTGATTTAAACTCAAAATGCACAGGCCATAAGAGATAAGATAGACAAGTGGGACTTCATTAAATTGACAAGTTTCTGCAAAACCAAAGAAGGCATCAAGAGACAGGGAAACAATCCACAGATTGCCAACTCCAGTCTGACAAAGACCGAACATCAAGGATCTACAAGGAACTCAAACATGCTGAAAAGAAAAAAAACAAACAGCCCCATTACAAAGTGGGCAAAAGATATGAACAGACATGTCTCAAAATAAGACATACGAGCAGCCAACAGATACATGAAAAAATGTTCAGCCTCACAGTCATCACAGAGATGCAAATTAAAACTACATTGAGATACCACCTAACTCCACTCAGAATGGCCATCATCAGTAACTCAAAAAATGACAGATGCTGGAGAGGTTGTGACAAAAAGGAAACACTTCTACACTGTTGGTGGGAGTGTAAACGAGTGCAGCCTCTGGAAATCAGTGTGGTGATTCCTAAAAACTCTAAAAATTGTCTTTCCATATGACCCCACAATCCCCCTGCTGGAAATATACCCAGGAGAACTCAAATCACTCTATAAAAAAGATACCTGCACACACATGTTTGTCACAGCCTTGTTCACAATGACAAGAACATGGAACCAATCATGCTGCCCATCAAAAGAAGACTGGATTAAAAAAGTGTGGTACCTATACACAATGGAATATTATGCAGCAATAAAGATGAACAAAATCATGAACTTCACAGCAACCTGGATGGAATTAGAGTTTATAATACTGAGTGATCTCTCACAGAAACAAAGATCTGAGTATCACATATTCTCACTCATAAGTGGACCTTGAACAACTACTGTAATACTATACGAAAAGGATTGACAGTGGCGGGAAACTACGGAGGGGTCAGAGAGGGGTAGGGAGGTGGGATTAACGGTAGTCAACATCTGCCTGGGGAGGGGGGCACGCCTCATCAACAAAGGTGCCTGCACAATGAATATTTGTACACCTAACCCTTAATTGTACCCCACAATTTTAAAATAAAAAATACATGTAATAAAAAAAGAAAAAAAATATTGACTGACCATGTTTAAGACCTACCAGAATAAGAAAGAAAAGTTATGGTAAGAAGAATATATGGACTGTGTGTGATTAGCCGAGGGCCTCTAAATTAATAGTAAAGAGAGGATGACTTCGAAATTAGAGAGTTAGACACTAGAACATACTGTTCTGCATTCATCTCCAAACCCTTGGGAGAAGATGATTGACCTTTTTAGGTTATGAGGATGTAGGAAACAGAAGAGGACTAGTTTACAATCTGCCACAGTTGCCTAGGAAACAGAGAGTATGGCAGAAAAAAGACTTGTATTACTCCAGGTGGAAAGAATAGAGTAGAAATGACTGCATGGGGTGACTAAGCAGATGGGCACAAATGCGGACATAGAATGAGTGCCTCGGTGGGGGACAAAAGCACTTAAATATTTTTCCATGGGGCCTAGAGAGGTGTGGATATGATGCTGACAGTGGGAGGTCTGAAGAAGTCTTACAGACGTGGCACAGGAATGCAGGCACAGACGGAAACACAGGTACAAGCTGGAGGCCAGATGGGGAATCCACAACAGCCTCTGTGGATTCCAGCATGGGAGAGTGCAGACACTTGAATGACAGTCACAGAGATGAGCACAGCCATGATGGTATGATTGAATAGCCTGAGATGGAATGATCAGACATCTCGGTGAGGCAGGCTTGGAAAGATCAACACTAAGTACTGGAGATACGCCACCCACCCCACACTAAAAGCCAGAACAAGAAGATCTCAAGCTTTGTTAAGTTTAAACCTAGATCATAAAATGGACAGGTTTATCTGGACGTGACTATAGAAAGTTTCTTTCTCTCAGGGGAAATGAAGTGTGGAGGCAGAAATTAAGTTCGATTATGGGAGAAAAATGGATATATAGTTTTGCACAACTGAATTTGTGGTTCTTGAGAAATTTTCTATCCTGCAACTCTATTGTATTTTACTTTTGCAAACATATTTTATAATAATTAAATGGTCCTGCATTTTAGGTTGTGTGAAATCAATGTAGCTAAAACATACTCTGCTCTTCTCCAAATCCCAAAGGAAATACACTTTCTCTTTCGTTCCCAGAATCAGTAAACCCTGAGTTGGTGATTTCTTTCTTCCATTATACCAACAAGACAATAGAAACTGCATAATTCATGTGGAGCAAATTATTCAGCTCTCAAAAGTAAATTGCTCACAGAATAGGAGAAACACTACTTTTTATTATTTTTCCATATAACCTGGTATTATTGCATTGAAGAGAAACTGCCTCAAATTCCAATTTACCAAACCAGAATACTCTAATAAAAGCAAGATCTGTCAGGTGGCCAGATTTAGCCTTTTCATTACTTTGAATCACTGGCCAAATACAAAAATTTTCTAATATAGTAATGTTTTCATTTCACATTCTGTTCCAGAGTGTAACTGGAGAAAAGTACAAGACCTCTAGATCCAATTTTACCATTTGGAATGTTGTCCATTTTGTTGTTTATCGGTGTTTACTTTTTTAAATGTTTCCTCAACACATAAATAACCTGTTGAGAGCAGAGTCTGGATTTCTGATATTTTATTGAATGTTCCTTGAACATATCTTGACTTCTTTAAGAAATAAGATTCTTTTTGAGGCTGTTTGGCAAAATATGTACATTATTTTTCATGTCAAATAATACTTGATTTTGTTTCACTTAATTACTTACTAAATTTGTATAATGAGTACATAATAGTAAAGGAAAATAATTGTTCTTCTTTTCTGCATTCTTCATTAAGAATCAACCTCATTTTTCATTTGAGAATGACTTAGGAATCTGTTTCCTTCTGCTCTCCTTTTTAGGGGAGGAGGAGAGTAACATAAAGTCGTTTCATTCAACACTAGAGTAAAAGCTATATATCATTTTGGTACAGAGTAGATTTTTTTTCACCAACCAGCAATGAGGACACTACATTGTAATACGCCATTAATAAATAATAAAGGAATGCTGCATTGAAAAGCTAATAAATATTCCATAAATAATGCCTGAGTTATTTGACTTGAGAGTCTCCATTGATCATCTTAACAGGATAATTTCCAAATAGTTATTGTACAGCTGCACTGCCAGATTGGGCATGTTGGCTCTTCAAGATGGTTCCAGATTTTTATTTCATGCAAATGACTGAGGAGACCAACTTCAGTGAAATCAGAATTACTTATACTGTAAAATTTTCCACAGTTTTGGCCCCTGATGAAAGAGATTCATTGCCAAGATCAACTGAGATCAACTTAGAGTTTTTTATTTTTAATTTTTTCATCATACTTGATTGAAAAGTTGTTGATTTTCTATTTTAAAATGCTAAGTGCTAATTCTAATATTTATATTATTTAATTTAAAATAATTATTGCATCAGGCAGGAAGTATTTCACAAATTATACAAAGAATAAGGAAGAAGCATTTTATGTGATTAAATCCTAGTGTTAGCCAAAAGTGAAAGTTAAATATACTCAGAATTATCTTTGAAAATACTTTACATCTGAGTTATCAGGCCAGACATCTTTCCTTTATTCCAGACTTGTATAGTCAACTACCTGCATCTCTACTTAGAAATATAAAAAACAACTCCAACTTAATAGATCCCAAACTGAATCCTTTCCCAAATCTGCTCTGCCTTTCTGAACTCAATGCTAGTAAGACCATTTTCCCCAACTGTTCAGATAAAAAAAATCGAGTCATCTTGAACTCTTATCTTTCTCTCAATTTTCACATACAATCAGCCAAAAGATCTCGATCTTCAAAATATATTCAGAATTTGACATACTTTTTTACTACCTCCGTTGTTACCACTCTGTAGCCTCGTCTCTCATTGGGGTTATGGCAATAGTCTCCTCATTGGTTTTTTTGCTCCTATTTCTGCAGGGTTTTCTCAACATTGCAGTTGGAGTGATCTTTTTAAAACATAAAGTCAAGTCATTTTTCTGTCCAAAAGTCTACAATGTCTCCCCGATTCACTCAGAGTAAAAATAGCCTTACAATGATCTCTAAGATCCTACATGTCTTTCCCCCTTCCAAAGCCTCATTTACTCTATTAACTGTCTGACTTCTCTTTTCCTACTTTTTTCTTGTCTGTGAGATATATCATTTTATTTTGTTTCTGTTTCCTGCGGGATAGTAGCATACATCTTTTCCTACCAAGAGGCAAAACATATTTTCCAAAAATGTAGACACTGCCCACTGCATTAAGTTTAAATTAAAACGTTCCCTATGTTATAGACAGTAAAAGTAAGCAAAGGAACTTACAACACACTCCACTTCTTTAATATATCAAAAATGTTTCCAAGGCAATATTATTAAAATGATTGTATCCCAGTTCCTCATACAACATCGAGCTCTAACAGGAAGGTACGCAGAGGGCAGGAAGGTTTCTTCCAGCCAGTGGTGTAGGCGCTCTTCTTTTTTCCACCCAGGAAATCCACAGTAGCTTTCTTTACTTCTTTAGTGACTTTGGGTTTGGCTGTCAGCGGCTTCACCACACCGCACAACTGGGACCCGTGCTTCAGGAAGAGGGGACGGATGAGGCGCCCGTAGAGCAGCTTGGCCCCATTAAGAGGGTTTGGGCCATGCACCACAACAGGAAGCCACATTTCAGCATGCAGTAGAAGGGGAACCACAATAGGAAGAGATCAGAGAAGAGTTCGGCAACGCTGAACACACCGCACACTACCCAGTAGGTCAGCCACTGGGTGACATCTTTGTTGGGGCTCTCTATGGCTTAAATTGAGATATAGGCTGGGTAGCCAATCCTATCAGGTTGCAGAAGAGAGAGAGAGGCTCAAGTCCAAGGCCACCAGTCCGATGACACCGAGGAAGAGAAAGCTCCAGTTCATGCCAGTCTTGGCTTCCAGCTCTGCCAAGAGGCCAATCACGCAGTTCTTGTGCAGGAACCGGTCAAACCGCTCCCTCGTGTCACGCCGCCGTTGGGGCTTTTTCTTCTAACTACAAAAAGCGCCATTGTGTCCCTTAAACAGTCCAGGATGCTCATTTTCTTAGAATTGTTGCATTGACTGTTCTCACTGTCTGGAAAGTTTTTCCTCTGAATCATTGCATGTGCAACTTTTTTGACTTCCTTCACATCTTTGCTCAAAAACCTTCCAATGAGTCCTGCCTTAACTGCCTATTTGAAATTACAATCTATCCATTTATCTGGCCCTCTACCCTGGCACACTTGATCACCCTCGCTCTGCTTTGTTTTGCTGTTTATTTTCTTACAGCATCTACAGCTTTTCACATAGTACCTAATTTGTTTATTTATCATGAAAGCACGAGGCCCGTGAAGGACCCGTGAAAGCACGAGTGTTGTGAAGGACCTGAAAGACAAAGCCAAAGCGACTGCAGACGCTAAAGAAGCCAAGAAAGCGACTTTTAATTTACTGGGTGGAGAAAAGAAGAGCACCTACACCACTGGCCGGATGAAACTTTCCTGCCCTCTCTGTACCTTCCTGTTACAGTTCGATGTTGTATGAGGAGCTGTGGTATAATCATTTTATTATTAATATTGCCTTGGAAACATTTTTGATATGTTAAAGAAGTGGAATGTGTTGTATTTCTTTGCTTACTTTTACTGTCTTTTTATCTAAGTTCCATGTGAGGATTTTTGTTTTGCTTACTTCTAAGCACATCATAAGATCTTAAAATGATGTATTTAGTAAATAATTAGAACAAATTAGAACGGAATCATTGTAAAGTCAAAGGCTGAGACTTAAATAATGTTCTCACTTTAGATGACATTCTTATGATTTGGTTTCAGCTTTGCTTTTTCTTAGACATTTAAGAATAAGCTTTAGTATAAAGGGTTGCCCCACCTCCTCACCTGAACGCTAATAAGAAATGACTACATTTCTGGCTGATTTGTTGGATTGGTCTGTTGCATGGATATTGGTATCTCCAAGACAGTGGTAGAAAGGAAGACTGTGATTAAGGTGTCATTTTCGAGGAGAAGGATGACAATGGGAAACAAGAAGAACACCATCTTTAACATCAATTCCTGAGAAACATGCTAAGGACAGGAAAGCTTTGAAATTAGACATGTCTTGCCATGGAATAGCAACTAATACCAAAGCTGAGGAGTGTGCAAAACAAGTATTAAATTGAAAGAAAGTGTTGTTTCCTCTATTCAAATAAGAAATGCTAATTGTGTTTGAGTTTAACCAAGGAAAATTTCATGACTTATACTAGCATGTTTAGTCCAGATCATTACCAGAGGATTACAATTCTTTAGGAGTGATAATTCTTTTCATTTGGAGTCCAAACAGAGCATGCCATTTGACTGAATAACAGTCTTTTATTTAGGCCACACAAGATATTTTTAGGAACTTTATATAGCTCATTTAATGTCTGTCCCTTTTACTATCCATATGTACAACTAGAACCCTGTATAGGACACACATTTAAATTACGCTAAATCACTCTACAAACTCAGTGATTTGAAAAGTGCAATTTTATTTGTAGTTGTCATTGTTTACAGGGATATTATTTGTATTAAGACTTGAAGGAAAAAATCTATTTAAAAATTTTAAATTAAATTATACTCTAGTTATAAGAAGTAAGCTAAATATACTACACCAAGCATTTATTAGTTAATCTGTACTTAGGAAAAAAATCCTTCTTTTCTTTCTTTCCATGTTCTGATGTTTTTGTACATTAAAGAAAAATTTCCTTCTTTCATCTTCATTTGCTCATTAGAAAACCTGTTTTGTATGAAAACTAATCAACCCATGCATCTTCCATACAACGTGAAATCAGGTTCTTTAAAATGTTTTGAGTGTATTATATTCACTAGTCATAGACAAATTTACATTAAAATTAAATGCATCAATTAATAGCAATTGGATATTTTTTAGAAATTATGCATTGGCATTTCATACATGCTAATATGTAAAATGATTTGAGGAGCTTCTAGGTTAGTGAGCACTTTGAGGTGCTGGGATGGGGGTGTGCTCTGAGAGGGCATAGAAACTCCACAGTCTCCCTCCTTGCCCTACACATCTCTCTCCCTCCATCCCTACACATTGGGCTTTTCCTGAGTTGCCCATTTTTCACTCTGGAGAATATGACTGGTTCATTTAGAGAAAGAACCGCAACAGGAAAAGAAAAAAAGCATATCAACACACACCAGAATTTGTTTTACCTTTGTTATGAGTACAATAAATTCTTGATACAGTGTGTGTTTTCTTTGGAAAAATAAAAATGCACAATGATAGTTAAGAAAAGACACATAAAGTGGTAAGGCGAATTGATTAGGAAAGCAGAGGTTTATTTTACTGTAATAAATGTATTTTATTTATTCTTGCCTTTATTTGTATTTTATACCAGCTTCCTTTGTTATCAGATGCAAGGTATATGAGTATTTCTGCTATTAATATCTTATGTACTTAATAAAGAAAAATGTCATGAACTCCTATAAAATACTTTGAAGTCCTCTCATATGCATAAAGTATATTTATTTATTTATTTTTATTTTTAATTTTTTGAGTTGGAGTCTCACTCCATTGCCCAGGCTAGAGGGAGTGGGATTACAGGCTAAGTGCTGGGATTACAGGCTAAGTATTTTTATTATATATAAGTAACATCCTTGATTATTAAAAATACTTCTTAATGGCCGGGTGCGGTTGCTCAAGCCTGTAATCCCTGCACATTAGGAGGCCGAGGTTAGGGGATTGCCTGAGCCCATGGGTTCGAGAACATCCTGGGTAACTTGGCAAGATCTCATCTATACAATAAATCAAAAAATTAGCCGGGCATGGCAGTGTGCACCTGTAGTCCTGGCTACTTGGAAGGCTGAGGTGGAAGGATTGCCTGAGTCCAGCAAGTTGACACTAGGGTGACTGTGAGCGTTTCACTGCACTCCAGCCTGGGAGATGGAGTGAGACTCCAACTCAACCAAACAAACAAAAAACAAAAAACAAATCTTCCATATGAATACACAATATAATTTAGATATACATAAACTGAATGATATAACAACAAAATATAATAAAAGTTGCATATGTCTGCTTATAAGTGAGAAAATGTGGTACTCAGTTCTTTGTTTCTGTGATAGATCACTGAGTGTTATAGACTCTAAGTCCATCCAAGTTGCTGTGAAGTCCATAATTTTATCCTTAATGGCTGTGTAATATTCCATCATATATATATATATATCATATTTTTGCAATCTGTTCCTCTTTTGATGGGTAGCACGGTTTGGCTCCATGTTTTTGCTATGGTGAATAATACTGCAACTGGTTTTTTCATTTTTATTTTATTTATTTATTTATTTTTATCAGGAATTGGTTTCCTATTCCATTTCCATAAGGGTGTCTCCTGTGTTTTCTAAGATTCTTATAGTTTGAGGTTTTATGTTTAGGTCTTTGATCCATTTAGAGTTGGTTTTTATGTATGGTGATAGGTAGGGGTCCTGTTTCAATCTTCTACACATAGACAGTTTTCTCAGAACTACTTACTGAATAAGTTCTCCTCTCCCCAGTGGTTGTTGGTAGAAGCTTTGTCAAACATAAGTTGGTAGAGAAATTGAGGTTTTGTATCCGGAATCTCTGTCCTGTTCCATTGGTCTACGTGCTTGTTCTTGTTCCAATACCAGGCTGTTCTGAATACTGTAGCCTTATAATACTATAAGAAAGGGCTTGACGATAGTGGGATGCTACCTGGGGAGGTAGTGGGGGGCATATAACATTTCAAACCAGGCTAAGTGGGGAGCAAAGGGAGGCCCAAATTTAACCTGTGCAATGATCACTTATCTACCAAATCCTGAATTGTACCCCACATCTTTAAAATAAAACAATAAAAAAGTTACCAATTGCAGTCTTTCTAGTTTTAAGAGTTAAATATTAGTAAGATATAATTAAGGGATATTGTTTAGAACATGGTTCACACACACAAAGAAAGAACAGGAAAAATAATTTTGAGTTACTTAGCAGGTTTGAAAGTAAATGATCAATAGGAATATTTTGGAAATAAAGATTTTTATTAATCTTGAAAAAAATTGTTGGTGGGAGTATAAATTAGTACAACCTCTGTGGAAAACAGTGTGGCAATTCCTAAAAAAATCTAAAAGTTTACCTTCCATACTACCCAGCAATCCCCCTTATGGAGATACACCCAGAGGAACTCAAATAATTTAATGAAAAAGATACCTGCACACACATGTTTATTGCAGCATTATTCACAATAACAAAACATTTGCCCATCAAAAGTGGACTGGATAAAGAAAATGTGGTACATACACATGATAGAATATTACACAGCTGTAAAGTAAAACAAAATTAAGGACTTCACAGCAACTTGGATGGATTTAGAATCATACTCAGTGATCTATTACAGAAACAAAAATCTGAGTACCACATGTACTCACTATAAGTGAACCCTGAACATTTGTCAGTATGCTATAAGAAAGGGGTTGGTAGTAGTGGGAAACTGCCAGGGGAGGGGGTGGCACAAAACATCAGTAAGGGTACCTGATCTCAAACAGGGTGAATTGGGGACCAAAGTGAAACCCAAACTTTACCTGTATGATGACTACTCATATACCTAATCTTGAATTGTACCCCACACCTTTAAAACAAAAAAAATTGGAAAAAAAGCTATATATGTAAAAAAAAAAGTAAAAAATTTGATACCAATAGTCTCAATGGCTAATATAAATACCTATAAAGAAGAAATTGTGGATTTATTTCATGAATCTGTGTTCTGTCTGTTGTGAAAAAACCAAGTCAGTTTTAAAACACTGAAATATATTTTTCTCAAAACTCTTTACTTTGAGAAAATTTTCATTGGACTTAACTATTTAGAAACAAATTATATACTGTGGGCATATATTAAACATAGCTTGTCTATTTTATGGACATATTTTAGAAAGGGAAATACTATTTTTATTTTTGAAATTGTTTTTTCTTACCAAAAATAGCCCAAACATGTGAGAAAGGTAATGAATGAATATGAAAGGCTCTGGGATGAATTTTGGGGTCATTCTTAAAACAGAGATTGATGATAAAGTAAGTAGATCGGTGAGTATAAGTGTCATGGTAAACAAAAATCACTCACAGTAGAGCAGGTACTTTAAGTTGTCAGGTAATGATGTTGAGAGATTTATAATGCTACAACAAAGTTCTGCCATTGTTATCAGATGCTAGGTGTGAACTAAATGAGATGGGCTTAGAGTGCAGGATATGAAGCTACTGGCTAAATGAGCCCTCTTACATTAATATTGCAATGATGGATAATTTTATAATATCCGAATGTATGTTAATTCACTGTAATATTTTTGCCTCAAATGATATGTCTCTTTCAGTGTTTGGAAATATAGCCCATAGAGATCTAGAGAAGAATTATAGTACTAATTGATATAACCAAAATCAAATCTCTGGCTTTATAATCGTGATTCATGAAACACACACAGAATCCCTCCTTTCTTGTCTTGTAAAGGCATCACTGAATAATCAATATGCTGCTGCTCAGCTGTTTAAAGTACTGAGTCTATTTTCACACACTTCCCAGCTTGCTTGCAGTAGGGTAGGGCTATTTGTGGCTTCTTTTGGCCATTAGACTGAGAGTGAAATGATATCTATTACCTAGACACCAAAACAGAGAAGACTAATACCTAGACTCCCTGACAGGCAGTTTCTCTCTTGATAGGTCAGAGGAGGTTGCATGATGCAGGTGGTATAGTTACAGGTTGCTGGAGGCCTTGTCAGCCTGGGTTCTATCCCATGTAAGACTCTTTCACTTCCCACTCCTTGTACTTCAATTTAGGAAGCTACCCTGGCTACTGCAAGCATAATTTACAATAATGATCAAAATAAATGCTGATAAGTGTTAACTAGTAAAAATGTATATTCAAAGTTACTTCAAAAGTTTAGGTCACTAGTCTATAGGGAACAGTTTGTGCAAAGACATGGAGACATGAAGTGACATGAATGCTAGAAGAACCACTACTTGATTAACTTGGGTCGAGTAAATGTAATGATTGAGGTGTCTTGGAGTGGTATTAACTCATATGGTTTATTTGGCTACACTCAATTTGTTCATATTTGTAACAAAGTTAAGAGAACCCACAGTATCCAAACTTTTACTAAAAGAAAACCTGAGAATTTCAAAATATTAATCACTCATTAGTCATGATCATGGTCTATATGTACTTTTCACCCAGCTTTCTACATTACTCCTGACCCCCAGATATAATACCTAATGATTCTTTAGCACCTAAAGTCACAGTGTTTACATAATTATTTCTTCTAGAACAATGATTCTCGGTCTTGCTTAGACTAAGAGGACCCTGGAAATCTGTAAGATATCCAGAATGCCCAAGTCATACCAAAGACTAATTAAATCAGAATCTCTCGGAGAGGATCTAGATACCTGTGTTTTTTCAAGATCCTGAGAGATACAGGGTACCGCTAAAGAGGAAAATCACTGCTCTGGTAAGGAGAAAAGTGCTATTACATTGTATATGTCTATTCATCTTTAGTCTTCATAAAAAATTATAAAAGTCATTATTGTATTTCCACCTTAGTAATAACTTTTTACTTGGTCTATGGGGTATGCAGTATGTTGTCATCTCTAATGACCAAGTTTCCTTGTGTGATTTAACTGTCTTTTTATTATGAGTGTTATTTGAAAAGACTAGTAATACCTCCAGGGAAATCGTAGAAATTCCAGATCTCCTCAATGTTTCAATAGCTGGATTAGAGTTTTCCCAGCTTTTGATCCATTAATTTACTTCCTCAAGGCCTTAGATAGACAAGGAAAGTGCCATGTGGGAGCTGACATTCAGATAAAAATCACTACATATGTTTGTTTGGAGGTAATTATTGAAGTAAACACAACTGACATTATTCCAGTGTGCCAGGTGCAGGATATGTGTATGTACAAATGAGTGTGTCTTGGGATCAACAATATGTCCTTGGTGTATTAAAGAGTTAGTAAAAAAAAATACTTGATATTTACATACTGGAAGAAAAAAATTTTGAAGCTTTTCATCTTTATGAAGTCACTGCAAAGTCTGAATTTGTGGGCATAAAGTAACTCCATTTGTTGCTCTTAAAGAAAAACTGTCAAACTCTTTATATTTGGAAAGATATAGGTGAAATAAATTCACATACTGGTATGTATATACATATGCATTTGCTTCTAAATATGTGGCATCTCTGAGTGTGCACATGCCAATGAATCTTCTCTATTAGTCAACTTCATGTAACACTGACATGTGACAGGTTCTTATTTCTAACATTCTCTAAACAGGGCATATTCTCAGTGATTAAACCATGGACTTTGCAGAAATGAGGTCTGGCAACTAAAGTTATGAACTTATCTGAGGAAAAGTGCTACAAACCTCATTGCTGAATATCACTATGGTCACCTTTGAAGTACTACCCTTGGGAAGTTATGCACTGATGCCAGTACTTGGCCCACTCATCAAAGCAATTTTGGAGCTCTTTATTTTGGAATGGCCATCAGAGCTGTTGTCATCAGGACGTTGGCGTTGAATTAGTGCAACGAACGAACAAACATTACATTTCTTATTAAACTTGGCAAAAGTGGGAGTGAAATCAAGGACATGTTAGTCCAAGTTTATGGGGATAATGCCATGAAAAAATGGCCGTGTACACATGGATTAAATATTTTTCTGAGAAGGGAGAAAATATCACTGATAGAGAGAAGTCAGGATTGCCATTAACAAGCAGAGCCGATGAAAACATTACAAAAATTTGTTGAATTGTGCATCAAAATCATTGACTGACTGTGAGAAGCTTAGCAGACTAGATAAATACCAATAGAGAAACAGGTAAATCTTAACTGAAAATCTTGAAGAGAAAGATGTGTGCAAAAATGGTCCCCAAAGAGCTCTTGCATTATGACAATGCATCAGCTCACACAGCACTGTCTGTGAGGGAGTTTTTGGCCAGTAAACAAATAACTGTATTGGAACATTTTTCCTACTCACTGATCTGAACCCCCTTTTTCTTTACTTGAAAATAAAGAAAATATTGAAAAGAAGACATTTTGATGACATTCAGGACATAAAGAATAATACAATGATAGCTCATTCATTCCCGAAAAAGAGCTCCAAAATTGTTTGACAGTCGGATGAGGCCCTTAGCATTGGTGCATAGTTTCCCAAAGGGAGTACTTCAAAGATGACCATAGTGATATTCAGTAATGAGATGTGTAGCACTTTTCTAGGATGAGTTGGTGAACTTAATTGTAACAACTCATAAACTGGTTGAATTTGAATCCCAGCTGCACTACTTACTACTTGAATGACTTTGGGAAAATTAACCAACATCTGTGTGTATCAATTCTTCATCCTTAAAGTAGAAGATGATAGTAATAGTATTTACTCTCATAGGATGGTGTGATGTATAAATGTAATATTGGGGGTGCCAAAGAATGTATACACAATTTAAGAAATATTATCTATGTATTACTTTTAGTTCACCATAATCAGAAGTGTCTGGACATTGATAACAACCACTTTGATCACCTCTGCAGAAGCCAAACGTGACGTTTTCATCTTTTGTTCAATTTTAGCACAGTTTTTCCTTTCTTAAACTGTGTATATGTATTTTTGGTGCCCTCTGTATAATTAAAGTGCTTAGAACAGGGCCTGGCATATAGATAATGCTAAAAATATTTTTCCCCTTCGGGTCCCCTCTCACTGTGGGAGCTTTTCTGTCTTCTCAATAAAATATGTGTGTGTGTGTGTGTGTGTGTGTGTGTGTGTGTGTGTGTGTGTGTGTATTTTTTCCCTATTATTCTAAAATAATCTAAAATATAGGATAAAGCATCATGTCCCTAAAAAGTATAAAGAACTTTCAGTTAAAAACTATTATGTAAATCACACACAAACAATTCCTAGGTTACCTCTGTCCCCAAAATGCATCTGCTGGCTGGGCGTGGTGGCTCAAGCCTATAATCCCAGAACTTTGGGAGGTCAAGGCAAGAGGATTGCCTGAGCCCAGGGGTTTGAGACCAGCCTGGGCAACATGGTGAGACCTCATCTATACAATAAATGAAAAAACTAACTGGGGGTGGTAGCGCGCACCTGTATTTCCAACTACTTGAAAGACTGAGGCGGAAGGACCGCCTGAGCCCAGCAAGTCAATGCTGGGGTGGCTGTGAGCGTGCCACTGTACTCCAGCCTGGGCAACAGAGTGAGACTCCGACTCAAAAAAAAAAAAATGCATCTGCCTCATGCACACCTTGATCCTGAAGCATCATGCAGTTTTATGATTTTTGCCTCCTGTGATTCACACTGTTGGGAATCCTACAGAATATTCTCATCTGGAGTGCTCTGTGAAACTGCTTCTCAGCCTGCTCAATTTCCTGGTTGCTTCATTTGTGAAACTTTGGTAGTTTCCAGCTGAGAATTTATGTTATAATCTGTTGACTCTGGTAGTGTTATCTGGTTTTCCTTTACTGTTGTTGTATTCAGTTCTAATGATTCTGCGGGGGGACCACAGGGGATGTTTATTTCTTTTTCTCTTTTGAAAAAAAATTTCCATTAAACCATTTTTTAGGCCGGGAACAGTGGCTCACACCTGTAATCCCTGCACTTTGGGAAGCCAAGGTGGGTGGATCACAAGAGTACAGGTGTTCAATACCAGTCCAGGCAACTTAAAGAGCCCTCATCTCTACAAAAAGAATCAGAAAAATGAGCCGTGTGGTGGTGTGCACTTGTGGTCCTAGCTATTGAGGAGGCTAAGGCAGAAGGATCACATGAGCTTAGAGTCTGAGGCTGTCGTGAGCCGTGATCATGCTGTTGCACTCCAGCCTGGATGACAATGTGAGACCCTGACTCAAAAAAAAAAAAAAAAGAATCAGAGGATCAGAGGATACAAATGCAAGCTTGTTACATGGACATATTGCATACTGGTGGGAATTGGGTCTCAGGTGGCCCATTTCCCAAGTAGTGAACATTGTACCTAATAGATAATTTCTGAAGTCTAGCCCCCCTCCTCACCTCCTACTTATTGGTGCCCCCAGTATCCTGTTTTGTACATTCACCATGGTCTCTGATTACTGAAGTCTTGATTGTATCTTCCTATTCATCTATACAGATAGTTGATGGCTAAAAAAGAAAAAGGCCTCTTCTATATTTCTGGTTTCTCCTGCCTTTCACTCAAAATTGGCCACTTTTCAAAACATACGTGCCTCATTTTTTTTACAGACCATCTCATCTGATTATCCCGAGAGAAGTCTCCTTTAAATGAGACCATTATATACTAGATATCATAATTTAGTAAAGTAAACATCAAATGACATTCTGGCCATCCATCATGGCACAGGGATGAAGTCCAAGGTTAAAAATGTGCGGACAGTCATCAAAGTTTTCTAGTCACCTCTACTAAAATTTTTAGGTAAGAAGACTAACTTGCTCTAAGGTTTCATCTGCATTTTAGAACATCTAAGGTAATGAGCAGAACTTTAAAACTATGTGTTTTCTGAAATTATTTCAAAAATATATTTATAAGGATTTAAATTAACAATAGAAGCACAATGTGCCAGTGGGCCCATTTTCTGTAAAACAGTTCGACTAAGAGACTTGTTTTAAAAAATCATAGCCATTTAATATGCTGTCAGCTGAAAGGAGTCATCCACTAATCTTGTCATTTGACACTAAGAATTAGGATAAGGCTGGCAGCTTTAACGGAATTATAAATAGGCCATCTATTCGCTAATGGATATTTTGCATCAGCATCACATTTAGAATTTTAGTCAATTAGAGCTTCTTTTGTTACTTGCTCATAGAAAGTAAAAGGAACATATCAAATACAGAGATTAATTATGGCTAACCCAAGGTTGTTTCATTTAAGCTCAATGAGAATTTTCTCTGATAGGAAGTAATACAGCAAGTTAAGGCAATCTCTCTATGGGATGCTTTGGAAATAGTCATCGTAGTAAAGAGAAGTCACAATTGCCTTTAGCTGGAAAATTCTATCGTTTAAAAGTTTTTAAAAGGTATATGGTTTAATAAAAGAGTGTGAAATACAGGGCATGAATAAATGCTGTTATGGCATCTAAAAGTTGATATTTTAATTTAACTTGTATCATCTGTTTTTGCCAATCAATGTCTGCAAACATTCTCATTAGAGTCTTCAGATTGCTTGTCTTATTAGAAAATTATTAGTCAAATTTTGAACCTTTCCTAAATCCTAGTGCAGAAAAAGGTTGCCTGTCTATCAGTTGTATAGAAATTTAAAGGACTGCAGAATGGTTCAAGATTCATGCTGTTTTTTGCTACCACTGTTATTAGCTTATAATTGTACTTAAATTACTGTTAGCCAGTAGGAGGGGATGGCGAAACAGGCTAATATATCATGAGGAGACAATTCTCCATGGGTGTCTTGCACTTCTGCATGTCTTGAGAGTTAAGTACTGCCTTTGTTCTGGACTATCTTTTCAGTATTTGTTCAAGAAGCAACCTTGGAACAAAAAGACAGTGTCGCCCTCTGGAGCAAAGGATAGGCATCCTTATCACCTGTTATAAAAGGTTTGGTTTCACGAATCTCAGCGTTCTTCTCCTGTAACACAAACCACTGCATGTGCAGGTGTTACCTGAGCCTCTTTGTGTCACTTTGTAGGAATTGCAGCTTGGGAAACCAGTGCAAATGCTGACATTCTGGCTACTGAAATTGCTGTAATAAACTCTCCTTTGTCTCAGACGCAGGAGTCTCATATTCTCCTAGCATCCATGGAACTGTAACAGGCTACCTTGATAGCTTATAAGTAGAGTAAAATCTCAGACCCTTCACAGTTCTTGACTGTTCAAAAGCCCTCTGCATGACTCATAGTATTCAGTTAATATTATTATTTTAGTTTTGTCCCCCACATTCCTTATTTTGAAAACAGGGATTAGGTGGTTATCCTTACTAAGCCTCAGTTTACTCATCTGCAAAACGAAAATAATTATATCTAATATATGGCCTATCTGGAGAAGTAAATGAGATAATATATATAAGAAAACATTGAGTAAAGTAGTATACTGCTTTTAATAATTTTAATGATTCATTCTTTAGCTTACATTAAGTTTTCTGTTGTAATGTGCTAGTGCTCACTGACATTTTAAAAATAATTATAATAACCAGTCATTGGGATAGATCTTTGCGAAGTTAGAAAATACAGGTAGAATTTTTTTTGGTCTTATTGTTTCTGTTGAAAAATGAAGACAAATAAATGTGAAATAATTTCCTATAGTTTCACAGGTTTTAGTACTTGGGTATCTTAGGAAGTAGTCAAAATCCATGCATGGAAATCCATAGATTTTTCCATCCATGAAGCGTTATTTTAAAAATTGCCTTTGCATAAATTAGAACACTGAGTTGTAGCTGTGGGAAATTCTCAAAAAATGAAAAAGTAATATTACTGAACACTATTACAAAGGAATACTTTTTTGATATGGTTATAAAATTGTGTGTGTGAGTGTGTGTATTTTTCCCCTCCAGAGACTCACTTTGTTGCTCAGGCTGGAGTGTAGCGGCGTGATCACGACTCATCACAGCCTCAGCCTTCTAGGCTCAGGCAATCCTTTCGAGTAGTTGGGACTACAGGCATACGCCACCATGCCTGGCTAATTTAAAAAAAATTGTTTTGTAGAGATGAGGTCTCGCTCTATTTCCCAGCCTGATCTCAAACTCCTGGGCCCAAGTAATCCTCCTGCCTCAGCCACCCAAAGTGCTGGGATTATAGGCTTGAGCCAATACACTTGGCCATAAGTTTTAAAATATCTGTAATTATTAGAAATAGCAAACTGTGATGAATGGACACATATTACAGTCAATAATCTAGTGTTCAAAAGTAGAGTGAAGCCTAGTTAATATCCCTTATTTCTATCTTACTTATCGCTGGCTCTGCCACGAATTGTTACGAATTTTCAAAGGTTCAGGAATGGGTGATGGGAGGAAGGACAGTGAGTTCTGAGAAGAAAAATTCTAGGGCCCCAGCATTGACTTATTCCAGGGAATCTTTTATCATGGATCTGTTGATGCCGGATTTATTTTCTAGATGCAATTCCTAACCATGGACATTCTGTTAATAACATTCAATAGATAAGATCGCTCCTCACAGCAAATATCATTTCTGTGTTTGCTCCAAGGTCCAGTTATCTTCTTGCCAAAGAGATGAAATCAGCCTTCTGCTTTCTTTTCCTTTCCCCAGGGACTTGCTGTGGAAGTGAATCTATCTCAAACCAGGTGCATTAACTCTTTTTCTTTTCAAGCACTAAAGGAGAAAAATAAGAAAGTCACTTTTTAACAACTTAAATTTTCTGTTAGATTCAATCTTGTTTTTAAGTCTTTGCTCAGCATTTTATATATGTTGTCTTATTTCATTATAGAAATAATCCAGCAAGGTTGGAGTTACTAGTCAATGTTTGCAAATGAGGAAATTGAACTTCGGAGGAAGTAAATATCATTTCCAAGTTTACACAGGTGTAAGTGTTGCAACTGAGGTGGGAATCCAGATCTCACGTTACATACAGTCCACGGGCTTTACTTGTCTCAAACTGCTTCTCCTCAAACCTCAGAAATGATTACCTAAGTATGCGTTACCCACATGTTGGAGAATGGGTCTTCTTACAGCCTGTATCTGGATGCACTTCAGTTTCCCCAGAAAAGTGACTGCCCTGACAGAAACCTTCCACTAGTTTGGGGGGCCCAGTGCTGGACCTTTAAAATTTACCATGGAGATCTTTCTTTAGTTGACACTGGAATGTACAGAAAGTGAGGTTAGTATTACAGAAACAGTTTAAATTCTGTCTGCACACCTTATTTTACATACCCTCGGACTCACTTGAACTAGAATGGCAGTTGTAAAAAAACGAAACTTTATAGTCCTTTTGATGAAGAGGATGGAGAAGAGAATGACTTGTGAGTACTTGAGAATAATAGAGCTCCACTAGAGTATTCTGACCAAAATCTAAGTTCAGATAGCAGACCGAAGTTGATTGAGAGTCGCTTAGGGCTCAAATGCCTTTCTTGGGTGGTTGATAAGGGCCTCTTTGTCCTCAAGAATATCTTGTGCTTCTTTTTCCTTTTCTCTCTCCCAAGCATGAAAAAGACCCAAAACTTTCACCACTTTCGTATTATGTGTTGAACACTTTAGCTAATTTTATTTTCTGTAGCTCTCATCTTGACAGCAACAGAAAAGTTGTAGGGCATCCTGTCCTCCCTTTTCTCGACCCTTTCTTAAAGGCAGCCAAATCGTTTAAGTTGTAGGAAGGAAAGAAGTAGGTGTGTGTGTGTGTGTGTGTGTGTGTGTGTGTGTGTGTGTGTGTGTGTGTGTGTGTTTGTGTGTGTGTGTCTATTTGAATCTTTGTGTAAGAGAGTGGTAGGTAGATGATAAATAGCAGGTTACAAATTTTGAAAATCTGTGTTCTGGTTGTTAAAGTACTTGAAGATATAATTTGAGAATTCTCACAAGTACTTATTTTTTACCAGTGGGTTGAAAGTGGTCCTACCTAGTATACTAGGCATTTATTATCACACCTTTCTTTTAGTAAATCACATAACCTGAACCATTTATGAAGAGAAAGAATAAGTTTATAACCACATTTATACAATTAAGCAGTTACTTCATAGTATGTTTCCCACACATTATATATGATGGATGACGACATTTGTATTTATTAGTATTTAAAATGCATATTATTTCTTGTTATACAGTAGCCTACTTGTAGTAATTAGTAAAAAGTTAATAAAATCATAAAAATATAACATCCTAAAGAATTATACATTTTCTTATCCTAGTTGTTTATATATTTTTGATAAGTTCCCACAATTCACATACAGGATGATTCAACTTTCGGATATAGTTATCCAAGGGATGAGAGAAGTAATTTTTGAGTCATTCAGCTTTTTTTCTTAATCATTTGGAAAGCCTGACATGGAAAAGTAACATGAATTTCATGTTTGGTTAGGGTGTTTCTGATTGAGAATTGATAAAAGAAAGGGCTTTGGCCTTATCACGGTTCCTGCTTCCTCCTTGAGAGGCGGGTGCCTTTGGGTCAGTCGTTGAGCCTGGCTGCTTGGTGTTCTTCATCGTGACATCTGTCCATTTATCTAAATCGTTTCCTTCATTGGGTCACAAAGAGGAATAAATGGGGCAGTGTCCAGAATATTGTTTGCCAGACTTCTGGTGGCTGGCTCCTGTTCATGCTTCAGATCTCTGTACAAAAGCAGCTCCTGGATAAGACCTGTCCTGCTCTCCACCATCCACATGGTGGGGCCCCCTGTCCTTGACTCTCATTCTCTACCACATCACACTGTTTCCTGTATAGCACTCAATGCTTCCTGAAATTATCTTATTTATATACTTTTTAAACGTGTTTATATTTTGCCTGCTCTTGTTTCCTTCTTCTTGTTAGTTAAGAGTTTTTGCTTTCCTCTATATTTCCTAAAACAATGACATGTAGTAGGCATTCAAAAAAAGCAAAAAGGCAGAAAATGGGCATGAAAAGCATAAAGTGCAAAGAACACTGCAAGTTGGCTACTTTGATATTGCACTCAAAACCACGACTTCTGTTTTATCCAGATGCATATACTATTTTTCCTAGTAAGAAAAACGTTCCACTATAAGCTTTGGGAGAGTCAGAGTTTTTCTTTCTTTTTTAAAAAAGATCTATGGAAAGTGTTGGCTGAGTGAGCTATGGTGAAGACACAATAAGCTTAGTAGTTTAAACAGGAGCCAACTTGGCAATTTGTGAAAGGAAGCAACATAGAAATGACCTTGCTCTGCCCAGGTCCTGGGATTGATATGGAAATCTTCTAATTACTAATGTATTGAACGAGAGCAGATGGAGAGATAAAGCTCTGGTCAAAGAGAAGACTTCATCTCTCAGGTTGTAATGAGACACCTTGAATATCCAATTGTATCTACTGTGATTTAAACCAATTAAAGGTGCTGTCTCACAGATACCAGCTATTTTTGTGAAAGCTCAAGTTTACTTGAGGAAAATTCACTGTTAATAAGTTTATTCAATACAAGCCACATGGGGGATATCATTTTGACAGGAGAGATAATCCTCAGTCACTTAACCACCTAAAAAATAGAAGTGCCTAAATTCCTGGATCAAAATGTGTGTACATTTAAAGAAGAATGGAGGAAAATAATCTTTCTGCTTTGCCTTCAAAAGCAAGTTGGGTGAATGCCTGCCCTGGGGAGGCAGTAGGGCCTGGCGGTGTTAATAACATCAGCTCTGGAGTCACAGTAACTAGGTTTCAGTCACGGCCTATGATTAACTCTAGGATCTTAACTCCATAAGACTCAGTTTTTTTATTCATAAGTTGGAGGTGAAGATGATAAGAGTTTCATAAGGTTGTTTTGAAGATTAAAAGGGCATGCACACGCTGTGCACATATATACACATACACACACGCACACACAGGGACAAAGCAGTATCTGACGTATGCATACTTTAGAATGGTTACTATATTACTGATCTTGAATCAGTCACCTAGAAAGGGAAATAAAGATCTGACTGTTTTCTTCTGTGGTGGTCCTATGCTACGGCAACAGTGGCTCTTTGAAGTAGAGTGTTTCTACTCTTCTCTCAGAGCTCAGGAGGAGTAAGAGTTATCATAGGCCTTTAATATGGTGGTGAATAAATCAAGTGACAGGAGGCACAATTCTGGAATCACAGAGAAAGGGATCAGGGACTGTTAAAGTTATGCTGTGAGGCTGTAGCTTTTGACGGCAATTATTAAATATTACTACTTTTCTTGGCTGCTTCTTCAGAGGAAAGTTGGTGTTTTTGAAATGTGTTCTTTTCACTAACTGCCTACATTTAAAAAATCTTATCTTTGGGGTACATTAAGGTGAACAGAATATGAGAAAAACAATTTATATCTTGTGGTTCTTAAAGACTTCTGTTTTTAGTGAAAACAGAGCTTATTTTTTCTCTTCAAATTATTAAATTAGCAGTATCATATTTATATGAATAACTTGAAATGGCTCAGGTTTGTTAACCACTGTAAAATGCAGAGGAATAAAAAGTGTGTGTGTGTGTGTGTGTGTGTGTATGTGTGCGCGTGTGTGTATGTGTGTGCCTGTATATACATATATATATAGCTAATTTTTTTATCCTCTGAAGAAGATTAAAGAGGTCTGAGACTCCAATTTGTTTTGTTAAAAAGGTAATGATTAATGTCTTGCATTGTTTAGTTCATGCAATGTCTTAAACACACAACAGAGGACTCATATACATCTGTTAGTGGATATATAATGCAAGTTTATAAGGTATGCTTAGTCAGATAATATCATCTTTAAAATGAAACCTAAGGACTTTGGTAGTGAACAGATTGGTGCTATATAAGCCCATTTGTATGTTATTTTTTTAAAAAAAGGATGGACTAATTTCTCAGGGTTTTCATTGTTCAGAATAAAACATTTTGCATTTTGAAGACAGAACTATAATCAAACACTAAAACATTTATAGTATTAACATTCCTAGTTTCCATGGAACTTGTAATAGAAAGGAATATTCATCTTTTCATTCTTGAGAAAATATAAAGGGAAATTCATTTATTTTTGTAAGTATAATGAAATGAAAATAATAAACATTAGAGTTCTGACTGGCAGGGGAAATACATTTCTCTATTTTGTGTCCCAATTTATTTTATATTCTGCTATAACCTTTGATCAACACTAGTTTCCTTCCTCCCTCTCCAAACAGAAAGAGGTCAACATAAACATGCCTGTCAAAGATCTGACAGAACAGATTTTTTGTGCAAGTTAGATTTTGTTAGAGTGCTTTTCCTTACATTTTGCTGCAGGTGCCAGATTTTTTTAATCCTTGGAACATATATATATATATATTTTTTTTTTTTTTCTTTTTTTTTCCTCTCTTGAAAGAATGCAAACATATAGGTTATTCCAAGGACGTTGAGATTTTGCATACTAGTTTAAAAAATTATGAGAGTATTCTTCACTGCTAGTAGACCTACAGTAATAATTGAAAAAATAGTATTTGAAAATTAAGACATCTGTGGGCTTAATAGATGTATTCAAAAGAAAAACAGAACTTTTACAAACACATATTTTTATAGGGACCTTTGATTTTTATTTTTTTGAAATGAGTCTGTGAAAATGTCTGGTGAAAATTGAAGCATTTTTATATACAGGTCAAGAGAAAATACCATCCTCAATTTTTTTTTTTTTTTAATTCATCACCTAGGTGATTCAGGTTAATTATTTTTTTTGACCTAAATCTTCTAGGAAATGACTTTAATTATTCAGTTAACCTTGTACGTGTGACAAAGTTTAAGGCACAGGACCAAAATTATTTTTTTGTTAACCTGTTTATTAACTGCTAATCTGTTTAATAACATCAGGTGATTAAAAACACAAAGAAAAATAATTTCTAAATTTAACAAATTAACTGAGGCCCTTGGCAGAAAACCAGACCATAGGCCCAGCATCATCCAAAGACCAGGAGACTCAGGGAATGCTGATGAAGCATATTTTGGTTCAGAACTGTCCCTTCCTCTCAGAATAAGCAGCCTAATTGAGTTCTATATCAGTTCCCGAGGGCTGCTATAACAAAGAACCACAAACCAGGTGGCTTAAAACAACAAGATAAATGGATTCTTATAAGTATGGAGATTAGAAGTCTGAAATAAACATGTTAGCAGGGCCATGTTGCCCCCCGCGATTCCCTTCCTTGTTTCTTCCTAGCTTCTGGTGGTAGTCATCAATACTTGTTCCTTGGTTTGCAGCAGTGTCACTCCAACCTCTGCCTCTGTCATTACTAGGCATTCTCTCTGTGTGTCTGTGTCCTCACATGGCTGTCTTTTTATAAGCGCACCAATTACATTGGCTTAAGTGCTCACTCTAATTCATTTATGATCTTGTTTTAACTAATTACATCTTCAACAACACTATTTCCAAATAAGGTCACATTCTGAGGTACTGGGGTTAGGTCAATGTATCTTTTTTAGGGACCTAATTCAATCTATGACAAGTGCTATTCTCACCACTGCTGAATTCAACAAAGACTGCCACATGGACATACCTAAAGGCCATTTTAACGTCTCAGTAATGCCCTACTTCTTGATGGTTTTGATACTGCTGAGTTTGCCCAGCAACCTATAATTCTCCAACACCCTCTGCTGCTTGGTAACATTCTTATGATGTGGAACTAATAATTATATAAATGATCAGATATTTGTGGCTGTTAAATGACTACCTCCTATCCCTACCGTTATGTCAGGGCTTATCTGATGGGACAAACCCATACCATTTTTTACTTCCTCATTTTGGCATTCTATGGTTTTATCTGTGTTTTCCAGGGTCCTAACCTTAAGCTTTCTTTTTTAGTAGATTTTCCTTGGGTGAAAAACAATGCCTTCAGCTATCACTTGTCTGCTAATAATTGCTTCATTAATATGTCTGGAAAAACTGGAAACTTCCATGTGAATGTATCCCTGGTACAATACATTTTTCATGTCTCCATCTGAGCATAGTATCATTTTAGAATGCTATTTACATTAAGTTGATTCTTACTCATTTGTTCAACATAAAACAACCCTTGTCTAATAATCCTAACTATCCTCAGATGGAACCCTGTTTCTTTCTGGGACATAGGCCTATTTATTTGCACACATATCCTACATTAATCAATCTTCTACACAATGTCTAGGGTAATAGTAAAACTGCATTTCTGAAGACATCTCTTCCTCACTTGAAATTGATCACCAGCACAGTTTAATGCTGTATTCTTAACTTTGTAAGTATATTTTTGAAACTCTTGCCTACCTCTCTGGTCAAGTCTCCTTCACTGTTCCAATCATGATGGTCTGAAAGCTGTTCCCTGGTTACTGCACAATATTTCATACTCTTATGCCTGTGTTCCTGAAATTTGCTCTTCTAGGAAGAAATATATTTCATCCTGTTAACACATGAGTCTTTTAAAATTCTTTTTACCAGCATTTTCTCAAGGAAATGTTCATAACTGAAATGAACCCCTAGACTCTTTCAACTGAACACTTTTTTAAAGACCTGAATGATTTGACTTCAACTCACTATGGATTTTTATCAGTCAATATAAAGATTAGAGTTTTTCTTTTGACCATTGCACAATTGATTGGCAAACAGTTACATTAATATAATTCTTGGTCCTACTATTACTATGAAATTATTATAAAACCAATACACATGTGGCAGTGAATTAAAACAGTCCCAGGATTAAGCTGGATTGATAACTGTTCAGCCAGCATTCTTGTTGAGTAGCTGTTAAAGCTATTTGGCCTCAAAAATTATTACCTACTCAGGGACAGTTTCATTTCAGATGGAAAAGTAATGTTTTGAATGGTCAACAATGGAGTTGATATAGGCTGTCTGGGAACTGAACTGAAAATCACCTAATCAATCATACATTTTGGGCTGTCATAATGACAATTACCTGGGTGACCAATGGTGAGGTAAAAAGAACTTGGTTATATGGACTTTCTGACCTCTGTGTCATCAATTCTACAACAATCTGATTGATTACTCTCTGACTGGCCTAAACTATCTGGAAAACTATCAATTTTCTGTCATGTCTAATCCTGTCCATATTATAATGCAGGCTATTGCTAAGGCTGCATTATATTCAATTCTCCATCACTGGTGAGCAAGGTCACTGTAATTGGTGGTGATACATGAAGTCTCTTCTCATCATGTGAATAGAGAGATTCAAATTTAAATAGTGCCTTAAAAAAGAATCATTTAATTTAATCAGAGTATCTACAGTTAAGTGGTAGTACTTCTCTCAAGTAGTACTTGAGAAACCTGTTTTTTTCATTTCAGCATATCTAATGCCGACTTTTTATCAGGATTTTGATAACATCAGATGTTTTGCCACCTGCATAAATTTGACTCTTTTCTATTTTATTATTCTGCTACATTCTAGAAAATAAGTGTTAATTTAAAAATGAATAAAGTTGCTGTAACAGCAGAGTGAGCAATACAATAAGAATTATGTAGTACATGACATATTTGCAAGCTACAGAATCTAAAAAATAGACACAGGTCTGTTGATGATTAATAAAGTTACTATAAATCACTTATAATTAAAAACACCTCAGCCATTTGACTTCCCCAAGCACACATTTGCACATTTATTTTAACAGTAGGAACCCAAACAGTGAACACAGGCTAAGAAAAAGGCTAATAATAGTTGAACGCTTTAGTTGATGGAGCACTAAGACTAATTTACTCTCATGGATTGTGAATGAAATGTTAAGATTCACTGAAATTTAACCTATATAATTCTGAAGCAAGGATTGCTTGTAAAGTTTGTTAATAGTAGTAGCAATTCCTTTCAGGAATTCTTTGTGGTTGAAATTTATGATGATTAACACATACACCTATTTTATCTGCCAGAATCTTTAATTTACTATTCTAAACCTCTCTTGTATGATTAGTATACCTCAAGAGAAATCTTCTAGAGATAGATTTTTTGAAAGGTTCAGATTACTCTAGGTAGAGAAAGCCTATAGTAAAAAATACAACTTTTATTTAAAACTTAGCATGCGTGTGTATGTGTGTGTGTGTGTGTGTGTATGTGTATATACCAAATAATGAATACAACCAAATAAAGTTCACTTGAATTTTAAGAATAAAAGAGCCAGTCCTAAAAATCAATTTGAAACCAATTGAATGACTACTTTAGAATTTTAAAAAACATAGATTTATTTTTATTTTTTAGCTATTGATGAATATATTTTAAAGTTATGTAATAACACTTTAGAACCAGATTTTAATTCAGGGATGTTTTTATTTGTGTTTTTTTCATCTCAGTAATTTCTTAGTAATTCTGGTTGTCTGGGCTAATTGCCATGTCTTTAAATAATAATTTTCTGGTTTCATTTAGTTCATTTATCAGAAACACATGATTTCAGAAATCTATGCAGATTATGTCTTAGTAAATACATAATATGCTTTAATAAAGCTGTTTTTAAAATTAGATTACCCCAGTCAGAATGACTCTTAAAGAGTCAAAAAGTAACAGATATTGGTGAGTATGCAGAGATAAGGAAACTCTTTTATACTGTTAGTGGGAATGTAAATTAGTACAACCTCTAAGAAAAACAGTATGGACATTCTAAAAATAGAGCTATCATTTCGGTCAGCAATCTCACTATTGGATATCTAGCCAAAGAAAAAGAAGTCCTCATATCAAGAAAACAGCTGTACTCATTTATTGTAGCACTACGGTAGCAAAGACATGGATACAACACAAGGATCTATCTATCAATGGATGATAAAGAAATGTAGTATACGTACACAATGGAATACTAATCAGTGATAAAAAAAGAATGGAATCATGTCTTTTGCGGCAACATGGATGCTACTGACACAGAAAGACAAATATAGCATGTTTCATCCCTTAGTGGAAGCTAAATAATGTGTACACATGGATGTAGAGTGTATGATCATAGACAATGGAGACTCAGAAGGGTGAGAAGGGGCAAGGTGGGCTAGATGGAGAGAAAATATTTAATGAGTATAATGTATGTCATTCAGGTGAAGGATACCTAAAAACTCTGACTTTACCGCTACACAATTTATGCTTTTAACAAAATCCTTGTGCCCTATAAAGTTATACAATAAATAAATAAAATTGGATTATTTTTGTTGAAAGAGACCTTTGGTAACTATCACCCTAATCTGGAGAATAAAAAGAGCAATATTTTTAACAAGGCAGGTAATGCATCAGGTTTAAGTAGGTTTCCATTAGAATAAAGATTCTGAAAGTAAAACCATAAAGGCTGATGAACCGCATAATGCAGAATGGTGTGTTAATAACAACTAGTGATTTTTTTTTTTTTTGGTCAAATGATTTGAGTTCCACAACTTAGGTACTATGATTGTAATCTTTAATTTTTATGTCCATGAGTTGGTGTATACCAATTTTATACACACAAAATATAATGATGTATATAAAAGCAGTTTGAAGTGTCAAACCAAAAATGAAACTTTTTATCAACACTATTTACATTTGAAGTTTTCATTTGTGTTTTCATTAAGATTAGATGAGATTTTCTTGACTGAAGAAAATAGTTCAGCCATATCCTGAAATGTACAATATCAAGTGAGTTATTAAAATTCAGGTAATCAACGCAATAATCAAGCTATATTTTAACGAATGTCATGTGATTTTAGAAAGGAGGAATTAGTATATCTGGTATGATTTGTTTCTAGTTCATAGACTATAATATTTTGGAAATTAAAGCAATCTTAGATAGCTCAAGCTCCATATTTTACCACAAATTGCTGCTCAATTAATATTTATTGAATGAATGACTATAAGTTAACTTTTCATAGACAACAGTACAATAGTACAAAATATGATTCTACTTTCCAAGTTTCTCAAAGTCAGGTAGTTCTTTGCCTAATTATAAATTTCAAAAGTTTTTGTTAATTGCTTTGTGAATTGAGTAATAAAAGATTTGATTATATCATAGAAAGGTTAAAAAAGTCTTATATAACTGTACCCAAATATTATTGATTAATAGACTCTACATTTATGGGATCATATTTAAAAAAATTCTTCTGAATATTATACATTTTATTTAGCATTTTTCTTAAGGAAATCTTGTTAAAACAGCATTGTAAGATGCTTCAACATGCATAGATTTTGGTTATAAAAAATCTTCCCTTATTTCAGTCTGAATCACCGTTATTTTGAAAACAGATGGTCCTCCTCTTTGAATGTTGGAATGTTTTCCCATTCTACTTGTTCAATTAATTGTAATGGTTCCTTTAAGGGCTTATGATACAGTATCAGTGCTGAGAAACAGTTCAATTGTAAATAACACAGGCACTTTCCGCTTAAGCATTTACAGCTTTAAGCATTTAATCAAGCTTTTGAAAATCTATTTGAAGAATTGGACTGAGTATATGGAAGGTCAGAGATAGCGGCAGATAGTGGTAGGGAAAACAGTTATTAGCTACTAATTATGGGCAGATGAAATCAGGGACAAAACTCAAGGCAGGCAGAGAGGTAAACATCAGGAGAGAGAATCTGGTTTCTGCAAGGTTTCCTGAAAGAGGGAATAGCAGAAGTCCAGTTCTTTCCATACAACTTGAAGAAAACATTGCTGATACTTGGAAGGCCTACTATGAATTTATGACCTTACAGTCACAGGTTCTAGCCAGCAATCATAGTGGGGTGAATGTCTTCAAAAATTCTGTTTGGTTAAGATGACCAATGACACTGTTCTTGCTTTTCTTCTGAGAAACCTAACCCTGGGTGACAAACTCTCATGTTCAATATTTCCCAAAAAATGTCATTCCTCTGACTTTCCATTTCTACCCTACATGCAGGGACAAATTTAAGTTGTTCTTCATAAGAATTCAAAAGCATTTTGAAAGCCACTCTCCTTCAAAATGAAAAAAAAAAAGATTTAGATTCAAAAGCTTGCAATTATAGCTTGAATAGGTTTATTGAGCATTATTTTTAGACAAAATAAAATGTCAGATTACTTTTTCTTTTCTATGGAAAACCTTTTTGAAATTTTGAGTTTCTCTTTAATAATGTGATAACACAATTACAGTGTTTTGTTAATCAAATTGAGAAGTCTTCTTTCAACAAGTTTATTGAAGGTACTATAGGGTAGGCAGTTTTCAAGGTGCTATATGACTAAAATTTCTAATATATTGGCAATGATGGAGTTTTGTTGATTTGCCTAAGAAATTCAGTGTTTAAATTGACCATTTGAATTATATATAATTCTTAAAAATCATTAAACATTTATTTGTATTATCTGAAGGTACAGGGTAAAATATTTTCATTGACAATTTCAAAAAGAACTTGACTTGTTCTCTTATTGAACATTGTGTTTGTGAAAATTTGGGTGGAAAAAATTGGGGAACTTTTTTCAGCACAATATTCACTCATTTACTCAGCCTTTCCCTTAACAAGTATTTATTTAGTACTTGTGATGTCTGCTGCATTATATTATGCACTGAGTATGCAAAGGTTACTAAGACATTATTTTGACTCACAAAAAGTCTTCATGCCAGTTTTCAGTTTGATATTTAAGATTCCTCAATCAAAACTAAAAGATGATCATGCCTTGTAGTCATCTCATAGAAACATTGATAGTTGTCAATTGTCACTTTCATAGTGACAATCATTGGGTATATAATCCTTATTCCAGAGATGGTAAATTCAAGAAAACTGTGTGCATTTGTGTCTTTGTCTGAGTGGTAGGTAGTAACAGACAGGTGAAGGGGATGTTTTAAACTTTATTAATAATGAAAAAAATTATCTTTCATAAAAATAAAATCAACACAGTTTCATATATATTTCTTTTTTTGTGCAAAATATAGACTACCTGCAGTATGGCTTATGCTAGCTCACGGAAGTTGACCGGTAGAAGGTGATTACTAAATTTTCAGAAATATTGTGAGCTGGTTGTTAAGTATAACCATGATTAAAATTAATATTAGATGTATAATTAAATAATATTTAGAAAGGTAATAGATTTAAAGTACATCACCTCATAATTATTTTACTATGTTTTACTAATCTCTGTGCTCTTAGGTTTGTTTACATGTATCTGCATATAGTAGAAAGTGTATAATAGTGTTCTACTGTGCGTCTTTTTCCAACTCTGAATTCAGTGACGTTAGGTTGTCAGCTTGAAATCCACCTTGGGTGTATTTACACTTCAAAAATAGGTAAATACTGAAAATCTTGTCCCCTCTTCCAAACCTCGAAAGGCAGTCACCAGAATGACTGTTATCAAAAAAGAAAAAAGATAAGTGTTGGAAAGGGTGTGGAGAAAGGGGAATCCACTATGGGTGGGAATGTAAGTTGGCACAGCCAACTTCCACAATGGAAAACATTGTGGAAGTTTCTCAAAAAAGTAAAAATAGAACACACTATTTGATCTAGCAATCCCATGTCTGTGTACATAACTAAAGGAAATAAAAATCAGTATCCTGAAGAGCTATCTACATTTTCATGTTCATTGTAGTGTCACAATAACCAAGTTATGGAAGCAACCTAAGTGTCTGTCAATGGATGAATAGACTAAGAAAGTGTGGTACATATACACAAAGGAATATTATTGAGTCTTAGAAAAGGAGGAAATCTTATCATTTATTAAACATGGATGAACCTGGAGGACATTATGTTAAATGAAATAAGCCAGGCACAAAAAGACAAACACTAGATGATCTCACTAATTTGTAGAATCTAAAAAAGTCAAACTCTCTAAGTCCATCCAAGTTGCTATGAGTCTATAATACTGAGCAATATATCGCAGAAGCAAAGAACTTAGTATCACGTTCTCATAAGGGGACCTTGAACAAGTATTGTAATACTATAAGCAAAGAATTGGCAGTAGTGGAAAATTGCCTGGGGAGGGGGAGGCAGGATTGGCACTAGTGGGAATCTGCCTGGGGAGGGGGTCACACCCCATCAACAAGGGTACCTACATAATGAACATTTGTATACCTAACCCTGGGTTGTACCCCACGTCTTTAAAATTAAAAATTAAAAAAAAAGTCAAAGTCATAAAAGCAGGGAACAGAATGGTGGTTGCCAGGGTTGGGGGAATGGGGAGATATTGGCCAGTTTCAGCTATACAGGATGAGTAAATTCTAGAGACCTAAGATACAGTATGATGACTATAGTTAATAATACTGTATTGTTTACCTGAAATTTGCTAAGAGAGTAGATCTTAAATATTCGCATCACACACACACACTCACACACATACACAAAGGGTAACTATATGAGATGATGGCTATACTAATTTGCTTGATTGTGATGATCATTTTACAATGTATAAAAAACATCAAGTTGAATACCTTAAATGTATAGAATTTTAAATTTTTAATTATACCTCAATGAAGCTAAAAAAAAGGGCAGTTTCCAGCACACCCCTGACTCACATGGAAGCCTCACCCTTCCTTTTTGTTTCAAAGGGTAGAATCACAACCTCATTAACATTCATTTTGTTTAGTCCAAATTTGTCACTTCTCACCTTGTCGGACTTGAATGAAGCAGATGGCAAACCTGTGAACTAATTAATCACTATTCTTGAAGTTATATTTTGTGTTTAAAAGAGCTAATGTAGGACACATATTAAACTAACACTTCCTAAATGAAGCCACAAATATTCAGAATTTACCTTGCAAAAGCCATGGCAGTGGAGAAAGCAAGAGAACCCAGAATTAAAAGGCATGAGAAAGATTGTTTATTGCCTTGTCAATTATGAAGTTTCTTGTAAAGACATGGCTTAAATGAATATTCATAATAGATAAATATTCATTCAATGATTGAGCTGGTGCTCTGTCACTATGAGAACAAGTTAGGGATAGTTCATTAATAAATTAGCATTTGGGGAACAAATATTTATCTTCAGCAATTCACTGAATATACATTATAATTTTTTTTTGACTTGGAGTCTCACTCTTTGTCGCCCAGGCTGGAGTGCAGCGGCATGCTCGTGCTCACCGCACCCTCGACCTTCTGGGCTCAGGTGATCCTTCTGCCTTAACTTTCCAAGTAGCTGGAACTACAGATGCACGCCACCATGCCTGCCTAATTTCTGTGATTTATTGAAGAGACAAGGTCTCATCAAGTTACCCAGGTTGGTCTTGAACCCCTGGGCTCAGGCAATCCTCTCACTTCGGCCTCCCAAAATGCTGGGATTATAGACTGAGCCACCACACCCAACCATTTTAATGGTTTTAAAGTGTAATACATGAAAGCAAAACTATGAGTATAGGAGGATGCTTTTAGATATATTACAGCTAAGAGTTATATTACTTTAATTTTAGGTACACTAAACTCCTTGTCATTGTTCACATTTATTGGACCTTATTATTTTTTAATTGAGAAATCCAAAAAAAAGAAAAAAGAAAAGAAAAAAAAAAGAAGGCTATTGTGTAGCATTATTACAATAGCTAAGATATGGAAACAATCTAATTGTCTATCAATGGATAGATGGATAAAGAAAATGCGGTATAAATACACATTGGCTATTGTGATGGAAAAATCACATATAAAGTTAATATGAAAGGGAATAGAATGGTATCTAAGGAAAAAACAGGTTTATGACAGATAATAACTCAGGTTTTCTTTACACAATTAATATTTAGCTTTTTTTTGCACAGAACAACAGTTTATGAAACTTCTGTGTATATATTTGTCTAACTAGATCAGAAGTTGGACAAGTTTTTCTGTAAAAGGACAGATAGTAATTATTTTAGGCCATAGAGTCTCTGTTACAACAACTCAGCTTTGGCCCTGTGGTAGTGCAGAAGCAACTCGAGATGATATATAACAAAAAGGGAGTGGCTGTATTCCTATGAACTCACAGAGCTATAGTGTCCTATGCTTGACCTGGAGCAACAGGGATTTGGTAATCACTGCTGCTAATTTGCTCAAAACAAAATTTCTCCTTTGTGACCTGAATGACTTAAATAGAATTTCTATTTTGATCACATTAATTGAGAAAATCCCTTTTTTTTTTGGAGTTGGAGTCTCACTCTGCCGCCCAGACTGGAGTGCAGTGGCTACTCCTGGCCACCGCAGCCTCGACTGCTGGGCTCCGGTGATCCTCCCGCCTCAGCCTTCCAAGTAGCCGGAACTACAGGCGTGCACTACCATGCCTGGCTAAGAGAAAATCCCATATTTTATTGGCACTATGTAAACTGACTGTGGCAGGGAAATAAGGGTGCACCTTCACTGTTAGGTGTGTATTGAGACAATTTTCTAGATATTTTAAACTCCAAAATATTTCCTCAATTGTCTGCATATACATGAAAATATTGTATATTTGAATAACTACGACCTATTAACATAGTTTTCACACTTAAAGGTGTGATGTCAAATTTGTTAGTGATATTTATCTTTAAGAAAGGTAATAGGTAACTGTGAGTTCTAAATGACTCCATTAATTTAAGGACCTTTCTTTTTAAACATGAGATTCTAACATTTATTAAGACTGGGAATTGAAACCAACATAATTTAAATCATACTGGCACAAAGCATGCTTTGCAGTTTCTATGAGAAGCTGTACTGAATACAAGCAATCATGACTTAGTACTGACTCCTGAAGGATAACAATGTGAATTAACTAAACTAGTTTACTTCTTAAGTGTGATGTTTAATTTTATGCATTAACTTGATTGGACTGCAGGGTGCCCAGGTATTTGGTGAAACATTCTGGGTGTTCCTGTAAGGTTGTTTTTAGATGTGATTAACATTCAAATTGGTAGACTCAGTAAAGTGGACTTCCTTCCCTCTGTAATGTGGTAGACCTCGTCCAATAAGTCGAAGAAGGCACCAATAGAATAAAAAGCTGACCCTCTGAAGAGGAAGAGAGAATTCTTCCTGCTTGGCAGCCTTCAAATCGGGATATCTGTTTTTTTTGTCCTGCCTTCTGATTCAACTAAAACATCTGCTCTTCCTGGGTCTCAAGCCTGTTAGCTTTTAAACTAGATTACAACACTGGTTCTCCTGGTTCTCCAGCCTTCATGATCAGACTGCAATGAAACCATCAGCTCTTCTCTGTCTCCAGCAAGCTGACTCACCCTGTCGATCTCAGGATTTGTTAGTCTTCATAATTTTATGATCCATTCCTTATAACCAATCAATCTCTCTCTCTTCCTCCCCATCTCCCACATACATACCCACCCATCCTACTGGTTCTGTTTTTCTGCAGAACCCTAACAAATCAAGATTAGGAGTTTACTCATCAAGGCTTATTTTACAACTTTTGTCACTCAGTGCTTACTAATTCTTAAACTCTGCTCAATTCTAGTCAGTTCTCTGCTTTGTAAGATGCACCTTAAAATCACCCAGGCCAGTCATAAGCTGAATAACTATACTCCTCTATAAACTTTCATCTTCTGGATACTACATGAATCTATTGAGGTGGTACTTTAATGTAGTTTGCTTAATAATCATAGCTTTTTTCACAGTTGGTTTTTCTGGTGTTGTTAAAGAGTTGAGAGTTGCAATTAACTGGATGTTCATTTGTCTGAATTCATTACATATTAATCATTACCCAATAAATATTTACCAAGTACCAGGCATTGTGCTTTGTGTCTTGGTCAACAAGAGAGATATAGACCTCAGGTTTGTGTTCTAGCAGAATTTAGATCCTGTGATGTTCCTTTCACTATAAAGACTTCAGTCATTTTTTAAAAAATGTTTTTCAGCTAGTCCTGACTTCTTTCTACTGGTAGTTGACAGTTATTCTTGAAACTTTTTCTATAGGAACTTGTACATAAATAATGATGTACTTACACATAACAGCATCAACTTGTCATATATCAAGAATGTATTAAAACCATTTCTGAATCAATTGTGTTAGGCCATTTTTTCTAATCCATTCTGAATTTTCTGGCCCCTCCTGCCCCATATTTCACCATTCACTTAAGAAAGGGCAACTGGGATTTGACTTTACTCATAGACCAACAGACTTCTGATTTTGAAGAAAGCCATTAGCCTTTACTTAGGTCACAATTAAGTTACAAACTACAACCCTCAAATTTATCCAGATGCTAAAATGAATTCCACTTTGGCTCTAATACATCATTATTAGTTGTCACTTAATTTCTATTAATTTAATCAAGATAATACGAATCTCACATTAAACCAATGACCTGCATTTTTTGCTATTGAGATAATGCAAAGAAAAATATTTATTAAAAATGAGAACACAATTTCAAAGTTATAGCATACAGAAAATGGACATTTATAATAATCAGAGTATCTGCTTCTATGCAGATATCTTTCCCTTATTTGCTCACAATAAGGTTCTCAGTAAAATTGATCTCATCACTCACTCATAGAGAACGGTGAAGATCAGGAAAGTAGCAGGTGTTGGGGGGGGAAGAAACTCATTGACACACCTGACATAGTTATTAAAGAAAGGTAAGCTAAAAATATATATGTAGCTGTGTCTGAAGTGAGATGAAAACTGCTGAGAGAAAATTTTTGAAAGCACCTACTGGTTTTACACATGTGAATCCAAATCCACAGGTTTGTAACTGCTCAGGAACAACTAATCAATGCTTTTATTTGGTCCTACAGCAGGGCAAGTAGCCAACTACTTAACTAATTAATTACACAAGGGGGCAATTAGTTCAATATACAAATTTTGTTGTTGGAATTTTTTTTTTTGCCACATAGTTATTGGGAAACCTCTGGAGATATGTCCGCTCTTCTCAGCAAACAGCAAATGTTTGGCCTTGCTTCTGAATAGTCTTGCACAGCAGTTTAGCACACCTGTGCAAAAAGCCAATGGAAGACATCCCTTTTTAAAGACTCAAACATAACCAAACGTATCTGGCTTCATTCTCTCATAAAATGAGTGTAACTAATTAGGATAGCAAAAACATTACTTTTTATTACAAGACTATGTTAATGCAGTTGCTTTAGTTTGCCATTATTCCTTAATAAGATACAATAAAATCACCATAATGCATGTAAACAACTATCCTCTCTGGGATAAAACTGGATTAATGACATATTTTGTGTTTATAGAAACAAACACCATTTAACAGCCATTCCTCTCAAGAGAGTTTTCTTAACTAGCAACCAGGTACTTATTTTAGACATAAAAGGAAAACATAGTTAATAATATTGAAAGGTTATTAGTGCAATAGGATACTTATCATCCTTGCACAATGGAGAAAGCAGGTTCATTTAAAACAGTCATAAAGAAAATTTGCATATTTATATGAAACATGGGACTGTTGGCTTTCTATCTTTCAAGGTTTAGAGTTATTTTTAATTATAAATTCCCTTGTGATTAGAATCTGACAAAGAAGAAAAGTAATCATTTTGAAATTGAAAATCTGAAGTATTCTTTGTTAACAACTACATTTTTTTTAACAGTGAGACAGAAAACTTTCAGATGGTGAAATGGCATTTTCAGCTTAATTAATGTTGGCTTAAGAATCATAGATGAATAGATTCGCCCCTTATGAGCCAGACTTACCACAAGCACAACTCTCTGCATTATGTACCTGACTGGATGAAGGAAGCAGTATCCTTTAAGATGGACAGGGTAGACAATTTTACATATTTTTGTGTGTGTTTTTGCTCATATGCTTCTTATTTTTAAATGAAGATTTTTCTTTCTTGAAAGCAGATTTAGAAATTAAGAAGGAATAACCCAGTGAATTGGTTTTCTATTGTGACAAACTACCACAAATTTAGTGGCTTCAAACAGCACATATTTTTATTTTGTATGATGGAAGTCAGATGTCTGAAATAAATTCCACTGGACTAAAATCGTATTGGCAGGATTCCATTCCTTCTGGAGGCTCTGGGAGAGAGTCTGATTACTTATCTTTTCTAGCTTCTTGAGGCTTTCTGCTTCCTTGGCTGGAGGTCGTCTTCCTCCATCTTCAAAGCCAGCGGTGGCTTCACTCAGACTTTTGCTTTCATCACCACAACTTCTGCTCTGATTCTGATTGATATTCCTGCCTTCCTCTCACAAGGATCCCGGTGAACATTGGGTTCACCTGGATAATTCAGGATAATCTTGCAACCTTAAGATCCTTTACTAAGTTGACCTGCTAAATCTTTTTTTGCCATTGGCTTCAAGAGTTAGGTTGTGGACATCTTGGTAAGCTCGTATTCTGGCTACCACACAGACATTACCTTTTTAGTTTCTGGTTGCTCACTTGGTTCATGTACATTATTTTTTTCTTTTATTTATTAGTGCTTTTGTTAGAAGGTGACATTTGTCTTATATGGGCTCAGTGGGTTTCTGGTGAATATATCTGCTCTGATGATAAGTAGTACTGTGATTCATTGTGATTCATTCAATTATATACCCCTACATTTTTATTAATAATTCATGAAAATGGTATTTACTGCCCATTTTGTGCATCATGCTGGGTAAAAAGAAATGAATCAATGATGAGTCACAACACATTCTTTTAGAGGGAGACTAGTCCTACTTTTAAATGATTGCAAATTAGCTAAGATACAGAGTGTGGGCTGACAAACCATTACTCCCTCCCCTTCAGTTACTTTGATTTTTAGTTACCCTGGCTACAGTGATAAAGGGAAGATAACCTAATTAGATGTTAAAACTTTATTTTGAGACAAGACACTAAAAATGTACTACAAAACAAACGAAATGAAAAAAAAAACCTTATTTAATATCTGTGATATGTTACCTTTTCGGCATCATTATTGATTTGAGATTCATGTTTTAAAACTGAGTCTTTCATGGGCAAGTCAAATAAGATAATCAAATGTGATTTGAGACTTTTTAACATTGGGAATTTTCAGTAAAATAAACAAAAGGGTAATTCTGCAAGGAAAAAGGGGGGAGTATATTTTGTGTGCAGTTTAACACAAGACAAACATTTATTTTGACATCTCACAAACTCTATTCTTATGTTTTCTTCTATAGTAGGAAAGTTTTTTAATATACTGTGATATGCTGTACAATGAAATAATGTTTTCTGAAGGACCTAATGTATTTTACAATGTTTTATGTGTGCTGAATTTAATAAAGAGAAATTTATGAGGAACTTTGAATCTTAAAGGTGACTGTTCAGTGGTTCTGCAGGAATTCTTTGAGTTTCAATCAAATATAAACTGATTGAAGTATCTTCTCTGATAAAACTGTGAAGCTCTGCACTTTGTTCCTTTCAAGCATGCAGCTTTGTCTTCTAGTAACTCCACTAAAAGCTTCCAGTTCAATGGATGAACTTCTTTTACTTCACTAAGAAAAGGTCAAACTCTATTTCTCCCTCCAATCACCTCTCACCACTTACAAGTGCTGTGATGCAGGGTGAGTTATTGAAAATCCTATTTTACCTTGAGATGCTGCAGTTAGTGCTTTCAAGGCTTCTAATCAGAGTTGGCACTTTCCTGTCCCTGCTGATTCTTTTACTGCTAAAATCATTTCTCCTTTATTCTGGATGTTTAAAGCAGCCCCGGAAAGGCCTTCCCTCTGAATCTTCATGTATATTTGCATGTTACTGTCTGAGCATATCTTACGACAGATGATTTGAGGATTGTTTCTATTTGGTGAAATGGCAAAAATGTGAAATAGCTTACTATAAAATGCTGTAAGAGGATGCAAAGATATATACTCAGCATCTAGTTGACTTGGAGAAAAAAGTAAATTTGATGATACTTTAAAATGGTGTCCACATGTGAGATTCTAGAGACAGTCATGTTGCTTTCCAATTTAGGAAGTGCCACAGGGATGAAAAATTATTTTATTAGATAATATACATATAACATGTAAATACGTTTGTGTATACATGAAATATATGTGTATGTGTGTGTAAATAAATGTAATAATTGAAAATTATTTGCATTTCAAAATAATTTTCATTGAGGGATAGACTAGGAGGAATGTGAGATATGATTAAACAATTGTTTTGTAACACAGGCAATTGTGACATCAATGATGTTAATTTAGGGGTTCCGTGGGTATAGTTTAATATATCTATTTCTAAGATGCTCTTACTATTCTAGATAATTGACAACAATGAAATATATTGCAATTTATTGGTGGTAATGCTTGAACGTTGGTCATGCTAATTGAATACCCTCATGTTTGCTATAAGAAGATAATCATACTTTCCAGCATAAAAAAATCTCACAATTCTTTATAAATTGGCTAAATGCTAGCATTAAGCATGTAACAGATAATACATGTAGAGCAAGATTTAATGCAATAACGCTTGTCACATAGAATCCTAAAGTTATAAAATCATTCTTAATTTAAACTTATTCATTTATCCAGACATCAGAAAACTCATTTTATAATTTATTACAAATGCTTAGTATGGAACTGTAATTTTTCTAGGAAACGGGAATCACATCATAGCTCAGCAGTGTTAACTGGATAAAGTTTCCATCATTTCAATCACACAAGTGGAGTGTCCATTTCTCATCCTCTACCTTTTATTGACTTCTGAACACATTGCAGAAATGAAGTTGAAATCAATATATGAAAGTAACTGAGACACACAAAAAAATGTTGATAAACAGCCTTGTGTAGACACTGTATGCATACTTGAGATTTGTCCTTAACAGTCAAGAATGGTAAGTAATCGATTAGTTTTATTCACTAGCTTAATATTGAGTTTATTATGACAAAAACATCCAGTCATGGTTTATATACACTTCACTGTGACAAGGTCCATCTAAATGTATTACTATTATTCTAATGTAATCTTATGACTGTAATGTTTTGTGTTACAGAGAAATTCTGGATCATGAGAGTTCAAAGACATGCTCAACCCTTTTCTATTCTCTTTAAGTGTCATGAGCCCTGGTTTCCAATGAGACATGGTTGTTCAGATAAAACCTGGGGTTATGTAATCAACTGCCAGAATGTTCAACTAATAAAGTATATTTAGGGAGTATTTCACAGTATCAAAGGAGGGGTAGAATTAAAATCTGAGGATTTTGTTTCTAATCTTGCTCTGCCACTTATTGGCTTATGTAATCATGGGATTTATCATTTTTAAATCAAGGGACTGTACTCATGATATCAAAATACACTTCCAGCTTTTATATTTTTATAACTTTTAAACGATACAGGTCCCCTTTTGTTCTATACTTGGCAGTGACAAGTTGCCCTCCTTCCAGTTTTCCCTCTGATCCCTCCACACAGTGACTTCAGAATAGGCCGTGCCAACTATTTTGTCTTACTATTTCCTTCTATGGTTATTAAGGATTCCCTGGTTACCATAGAACAAAGTTTAAACTCACTGCAGTCTCACTCTTAGAGGCCTTTTGTACTTTTTTTTTTTTTTTTTTTGCTGTATAAAATAGTATTTTTTTTTTCATTAATCAGTATTTTTTATTATGGTTTTGTGGGGTACAGTTAAGGGTTAGGTGTACAATGACGTTTCATTCAGGCACCCTGTAGATAAGAAGTGTTTTCCCATCCCCCGACAGATATTTGCTACTGTTAATCCCATCCTCCTCCCCCCCATAGTTACACAAATCTTGTCTAGTACAGTTTACTAAGAGGAAAACAAAGCAAAGCAACCAACCAAACACACACACACACAAATAACTTTTCAGCTTTATATCCTGGATCAGAGTGCCTTTTCTCCTTGCTTCTGCATTCCTAATCCTATTTCTCCTCCACTTGTTTAGCACTCTGATCTATAGGAAGTTTCCAGATCTTTCTAGAATCTTGCCAGTACTTTGAAAAATAACACTTGTGATCTGTATTGTTCTCTTGCCATGTCTTATGAGAAGTTTTCTACTCTTGGCTTAAATTACAATCTGACCTTCATATATTTATGGTTTAAATTAGTTCCTGCTTATCAGTGGTTTCCTTTTTTGAGGTTTCAGTTACCTGTGGTACCATACGCTAAGATATTTAGAGAGAAAGAGACAGATACAACATTCAGAAAACTTTTATTATAGTATGTTGTTATAATTATTCTATTATATTATTAGCATTGTTAATTTCTTACTGCCTAGTTTATAAATTAAACTTAATCATAGCTATGAATGTATAGAAGAAAACATAATTTTTTTCTTTTGAGAAAGCAGGATTTATTGAGAGGTCAGAAAAGCTTCCACAGTGGGTGGGAACTTGAATGGGTTGCCCAAAAACATAGTATTCTATGTAGAGTTGGGTACTATCCATGGGTTTAGGCATCTACTGGTGGTCTCAGAATATATCACCCATGAATAAGGGGGAAATATTGTACTTACTCATATGCTCACTCTTTTGTTTCCTAACTAGAATGCAGGTTTTTTGAGGAAAGGAGCAATATATATACTTCTTTGCATTATTCTTGGCTCATGCACAGTGCTTTTACAAAAAAGGAATTCAGTAAACATTTGTTGAAACAGCCTATATTTTAGAACACTTTTGTTTTCATATAATTAAAACAATCTATTTTTCTAATGCAAAAAGAAATGTGAATGAAATTCAAGTACAATGCCATTTCTTTTTAAACCAGATACTATGAAGTACAAGTATGTCGTTAAGAAAATGTGAATAAAGATTTATATGTCAGAGCAGATTAATAATTAAATTTTATTCTATCATTGGGTTATTCTTACCTAAGAGATCCTATCTTATTAAATGTATAACAAGCACTGTGTTTACCTTGGGGCAATCCAAGTAAAACTGGGTCCTCTGGCTCATGCTTTAAGGCCCATATGACACAGTGCCATTTTAAAAATAAACAAACATTTACAGAAAGCATTGAAAATAATGTCTGAAAAATAAAGCTGTCTTGAAGATACTGAGAAATGCCTTTAAGATACATGACAATAAGACACATAAAAAACCTTTAAAATTGTATCCTAAAATATGTTTCTTCGCAAAACTTTTAAAAATTTCACTTTTGCTGTCTGGATTTTTAAAAATTATCTTGGAGTCTTTTGGTGCTTTTATTCTCTATCTCCCATCTTTTTACCTATACTTCATTTTCATGTGTCTTGATCAGTACCACAGAATCTCCAGAGAAGAGCAACAGAGACTCTCAGGCAGTGTGGGAAGGGAGAGGGCTGTGAATACTTGCACTTTAATACTGTCATCTGTGTAGTATATTCTACTGTAGCCTCATGTTATAGAAGCTATGGTTCTCATGTTTGAGAATGGGGAAAATGAACGTTAGATAGACTACATAACTAACCCAAGGTTACCTCTCCAGTTATTCCTGTTACACAACAAACCACTCTAGAGCTTAGTGGTATGCCACAACCATCTTATTAATCTTACAGATTCTGGATCCGAATTTGGATGGGGTGCAGCAGGGGTTTGGGGTGACTGGATGTCTGGGTTGCACTCTTTTGGAGATGTCTTCACTCACATGTGCTGTTGCTGTTGGCGGGGCTCTCAGCTCATCTGTTGGAAGAAACAGCGACAGGAGGCTTCTCCGTGTGCTCTCTTTACCAGCTTTAGCTCGGGCTTTCTCACAGCATAGTGGCTGGGTTCCAAGAATAAGCACTCCAAGAAAGCAAGGCAGAAGTGTGAGCCATTTTTATGACTAGACTGCAGAAGTTATAAGTATCACTTTCTTCATACTCTGTTGATTGAACAATCATAAAGGTCTGCCCACGTTCAAGGGGAGAAGACGTATCTCACCACTTAAAGGAATGAATGCCTAGGTCCATTGTGTGAACACCATGCAGGCTTAGAGATGTTGTTGCAGCCAGCTTTGGTAAGTAGCAGAATACAAAATTTTAAAAACAATTTTATTGAAGTGTAATTGGCATACAAAAGGCTGTACATATTTACTACATACAACTTGATGAATTTAGAGATAAACATATACAAATGAAAACATCACCACAATCTATAGTATAAACATATCCTTTGTCTCTAAAAAGCTTCCTCCCACCTTATTAATAAATAAATAGATATATTTTCTGAGATAAGAACATATAATATGCCCTCAACATAGTTTTAGATATACAATACAGTGTTGTTAATCATGCTATACTGGCACTAGGCTATACAGTAGATCTTTGGGACTTATTCGTCTTGTGTAACAAAAACTTTGTACACTTTGCTATCTTTCTATTTACTCCTCAGAGTAGGATTTGAATCGTTTTTTTCTGACTCCAATTCCTACCACTTTAAATCACTATTCTAATATTAGTAAAAATTCTGTCACAATGTAGTATTGTATTCATTACATATCAGATCAGTAAATAATTCAAAATGATATGCATTTGCAAAAAATGTTGACAAGCACAAAATTGGCCAAAACTTTATTTTAATTTTATTTTTTGAGTCAAGGTCTTACTCTGTCTCCTGGGCTGGAGTGCAGTGGCACAATCACGACTCACTTCAGCCTCCACTTCCTGGGCTGAGGCGATCCTTCTGCCCCAGCCTCCCAAGTAGCTGGGACTACAGTCACATGCCATCACATTCAACTCATTAAATTTTTTTTTCCAGAGACAAAGTCTCGCTATATTGCTTAGGCTGGTCTTGAATCCCTGGACTCAAACAATCCTCTTGCCTAGCCTCCCAAAGTGCTGGGATTACAGGCATAAGCCACTGTGCCTGGCCCCAAAACACTATTTTAAAATTGCCATTTTAAAAACAATAATGGGGAAGACTGTCTTTTTTAGAAACTGCATTTTTCTAAAATGGATATATGGGTTTGTCTTACATTATATTACTCTGATATTTTTAAATGAAATGCCAAATATACTTTAGTGCTTGAGACATGAAACAAGGCAGAGTACACTCAGTTTGAAAGCTTTGCTGTGTTTCCATTAAGTTACCTACCCACTGGATCAAATACTGTGGTTAATGGAAAGACTTATTAGGAGATATCTTTGGATCTATGTGCACATGGGTTATTGATGAATAATAATAGTGTTTAAGGGTCATGTTCCTTCTATGGTTTACCATTCTGAATCCCCCTAATAACTGTGTGAGAAAGGTACTATTATTTTGTTTTTACAAATGGAGAAGTGAAAAAATATTTCAATAATTTATCTGAGGTCCTACAGCTGAACAGAGGTGAGATTTGAGCCCAAGCAATTTGATCCAGATTTTGTTTATAAACCCAGAGTGACATACTTAAACACTATTCCATCTGCTTCTATGATGTCTGGAATATGAAGCAGTCTCATTTACCTTTTGGTTATTTAAGTCCCCAATTTTCCCAAGATGACACCTTGATATAATCCATGGTTGCCTAACTTACCTTGAGATGCAAGACTGTGCGACGTTGGCAATGTTACTAGAACATCTATGTGAAGTCACTATAATCTAGGAAATGCGTGGAATATACACTTTTTTGTTATTCATAAAGTCTTATGATAATAGTTACTCTCTGCAGTTTATCAATGAGGAGTGGCTTCTGGGTTAAAATGGGACGCAGTTTTTAACTCAGGATATCATCTTGCAGTTTTCTAAAATGCTGCATGCAGTTTTGACTGCTGCATTCCAGACTGACTTAATTGTACTGAAGAAAGTCCAGGGTAAATACCTGAATAAGGAAGTAAAAGATTCTTTCAATAAATATAGACTAAGAGGATCAGACTGCTTGGAAATAAAAGTCTTAAACAATATGCTGAATAGAGAGGTGTGTTTGACATCAAGAAGTATAAAGAAATCAGATCCATGATACAAAACAAATTCTATTTGAGGAGATACATTTAGGAGTTTTGAAAACCAGTAGAGGTTTGATGTTTTCATATCCAGTAGTTAAACACAGATACAGACTACAAATATGAACTGATTAAATGATTTTAAGAAAAATTAAGTGTATTATATACATAAGAAGTTGTTAGGAGAAAGCCAGTTACATTCAGGGCACGTTTCTAACTTTTTAAGGTCACCTTCATGGTGAATAACCGTGGTGTTCATCACAAAACATGGGGCCTGTTTGCCCCAGCATGACATTGCTTATGTACTTAATTTCCTTGTTTCTTTCATTGTTGCTATGGTTTGAATGTTATCATATCCACTAAAACTCATGTTGAAATTTAATTGCCAATGTAATAATATGGGAGACGGGACCTTTAAAAGGTGATTAGGCTAGGAGGGCTGTGTCCTCATGAATGGATTAATATGGTTATAACAAAAGCTTATGGGAGTGGGCTTTCTTGCTTTGGTTTTTTTTTTTTGCCATGGGAACATGATGTGTTCCTACCCTTCAGAGGATGCAGCCTTCAGGCATCATCTAGGATCAAAATAGCCAAACCTTCTAGTACCTTGATATTGGACTTTCCAGTCTCCAAAGCTGTGGACAAATACATTTCTATTCTTTATAAATTAGCCAGTCAGTGGAATTCTATTATAATAGCACAAAATAAGCTAATACATTCATTCTTCTCTAGAGGGTAATATCTACAGATTACTTATAGCCTTATTTATTTTTTCTGCTTCCCTTCTCTCTAACTCTGATAAAGAAATGCAGGAGATTTTACTATTGATCCAAAGACCATAAATATCAAGAAAAAAATCATGGAAATGGTTAAAAGCAAGCTTTGTTGACAAATTTAGTTCAATGCAGCATATTTAATTTATATTTATGTATATATATTAATATTTATACTTATATCTCTCAATATCTATATCTATAGCTTTTTACCATGTTGTTATAAGATCTATTCATCTTATCTGGCTTACGAAATCAATCTTGCTACTTTACACAAAAGGCTTATATTCTTATACATATATATTTAATTATTCTATTGAGTATTTGGCTTACTGAATGCCGAGGGTGCATGTGTGTCAGAAGACTAAAGTTTATTGAGACATCTGATGTAAAATGCTGCTGAATGTGCCAGCAAGGAGCTAATGGTTCTGCAGAAGAGCCATGAATGATGAAGCCAGGTTTGCCAGTTTCTGTGCTTTTGCTTTAGCACTTACCTACTAAGTTCCAAGAGCTTACCTTGTTATCACCTCATGTGCTAATGCAAATTTGGCAAGTGCTTTGTACTCAGTTGGCATTTAAGGAAAGTCAAGTTATAAACATCAGGAATCACAAGGATATTAGGACTGAGAAGCAAATTTTAGATTTTAATACATAGAAATAATTTTGATCTTTATAGATAGAGTAGTTTTTTAATTTACAGTGAATGTATACCAAGACCCCCCATGATTAATAATGAAATCATGATTAATACTGAAATCTACATATGCTATATTTTTTGATATATACACAGAAATTAGGCGCATTGAGATTAATAATAACAACTAATAATAAATAGAACAATTGCAACAACATACTTGAATAAGTTATGTGAATATGGTTTCTCTCTATTTCAAAATATTCTAATTTACTGTACTCATGCTTCTTCTTGTGATAATATGAGATGATAAAATGCCTATGTGATGAGATGAAGTGAGGTGAATGATGTAGCCTTGGGCTACTAGGGACTTTCTGGCACTTGTCAGAAGAACAATCATTTACTTAGGGTGACTCCGAATCATTGAGCTATGATGATATTAATGGCTGGATATTAGGAGCTGATGATGTTGATGATTGGGTATCCTTGATAATTGAAAGTTTTTTTGCTGCAGACTTTTTGGAAGAACATTATAATCAGAAGTTTTTTTTTCTTATCAAAGTATTACTGTAAAGATTGCAATCCTTTAGTGATCATTTGGGTGAATACTGCTTTCTATTGAAGGATTGTATTCCACAATTTTTTTCATTACTATCTGCACAATTTGAATCACTTTGGCAGATTTTTGTAATGTCCACATTGCTGGTTATGCTTCAGTTTCTTCATCTTCCTCTTCTTCTATAGATGTCTCTACAGGTTTTTCTAATTTTTCATTTCCAACTTTTTACCATACATTTTGTCAAATCCTTCCTCACCAACTTATCTTGCAGCATGAATGATTTTTCTAGCTTTTCCATAGATCCCTGGGAAGCCTTTAAAATCACTCATGACTTCCATCTATAAGCTCTTCCAATAGGCATTTATATTTTCTACTTTTATTTTATTTTATTTATTTATTTGCTTGTTTGTTTTGAGTTGGAGTACCACTCCACTGCCCAGGCTGGATAGACTGGCATGCTCATAGTCACCCAGCACTGATCTACTGGGCTCCAGCAATCCTTCTGCCTCAGCCTTCCAAGTAGCCGGAACTACAAGCGCCCACTAACATGCCCAGATAATTTTTGATTTCTTGTAGAGATGAGATGTCACCATGTTGCCCAGGTTGGTCTTGAACCTATGGACTCAGGCAATCCTCTCATCTCGGCCTCCCAAAGTGCTGGGATTACAGGTTTGAGCCACTGCACCCAGCCTACAGTTTCTAATTTTAATCCAGTCATTGTAATTTTGATGAATGTTATTGTATCAGTAACAGTGAATGATTTCCAACACTATTACATACAAATTAGGGTTTGTATTTATTGCTTATTTAATGTGATCAGATACCAGATGGGTATATGTGACCTTAATAAGCTTAATGATCCCTAGGTCAAGGGGCTGAAGCAATGGGGTTAAAAGCATTTGAAGATTAAAAATATAACCTTGACTTTTTAATTTTCATAGCAAACACATTAAGGATAGCCAGATACATTGTCTAGTATGAAAAGGACTTTAATTTCCAATTCTTCCTCTTCCAAGTTTTTTTTTCCACTTCTAAGATGAAGCATTGGTAGAACCATTTCATAAACAAGATGGTTATCACCCGTGCTTTCTGATTATGTTGCTAGAACATGGACAAAAAGTATTTATTCTTCTTTTGAGGTCACACGAGTTCTTCACTCTGTATATCACCTGGTTTTATCATATGCCATGCAGTATTGCCACACAGTGCCAGAGATCATTTGTATTTTCGTATTTTATGCGCTGGTGTTTTTTTTTGCACTTTTATGAATGCAGGTTTTAATGGGCATCTTCTTCTAGAAAAGCCCAGTTTTATTGCAATTGAAATATTTTTTTGGATGATATCCTTTCTACTTAATCCACTTGTTCAACTTTGCCAAAAATGTGGCAGCATCTTCTCCATTGGCAAATGCAGTCCCTCCAGTAATTTTTTTGTTTTTCAGTCCAAATCTATTTCTGAACCTCTGTAACCATCCCCTACTTGTGTAAATGTCTTGGTGTCACTCACCTTAGAGGATCCCTTGCTGACATCTTCATATAGGCTCAGTGCTTTCTGGCATAACGCATTGCTATCAATAGGAACACCTTTTCTGTTCATGCCTTTAACTCACATATTTAATACTTTATTCATCTTAACTAACTAAACGCTTGTCATGCACTGTGGCTGTAGCTTTTGCAGTTTGAGGTACGACAGCAAAACTAGCACACATTTTTTTTCTTTTTTCACAGTTTCACAGATATAAGATTTGTTCTTACCATAGATCTTAGCAACCTCAGCATACAATTTTTTTGGTTTTCTTATTAATGCAAGAACTTTCACCTTTCACTTATAGGAGGCCCTTTATGGCTTCTCTTTGGCATATCTGAATTACCAACATCACTAATTTTGTGTTTGGGGGCCATTATTAAGTGAAATAAGGATGACTTTAATATAAGGACTGTGGTACTGATTCCGAGGTAGGCATTTTGATATCCCAGGTGGCTACTAGGTGACTGATGGGCAGGGAGCATATAGCACCTAGATATGCCTGACAAAGTGATAATTCACATCTGAGGTGGGATGGAGTGGGATAATGCAAGAGTTCATCACGCTACTCAGAACATTGTATAATTAAAAACTTATAAGTCATTTCTGGAACTTTCCATGGAATATTTTCAGACTGCAATTGATTGCAGGTAACTGCAACTACAAAAGGTGAAACTATGGATAATGGGGGACTGCTATATGTAGAAGTAAACAATTATTCAATAAAAATAAGTTCGAGATGTAGACAAAGAATTCCTAAAGAGTGTGAGAAGACAGGCACATGTTGACAATTGAGGAAGAAAGCTGAACATGGCAGAACATTATGCTTGAACCTTATGACTGGATATTTCATTTGCTTCGCTTGCTCCTTATGTCTGAGACATATTGAATGCTCTTTAATATGTCTTTTTACCCCAAGCAAGTATGCCCTGACCTAGTTACAGAAAACATTTGTGACGATTTTAGATGAAGGGTTGAGGGAGAGGGTCATGTGTCTGAGATAGTAACAGAAAATTTAATTTACCTTGTAGATTCCATGCCTGTTTAAAGTCTTCAGGTGGAGTATTGATATAGTCTTTCTTAGCCAGTTTTTATTTTAGCTTGAAAAGTAGCTTTTGTTAAAAATAACTATTTCACTGGCCTGATCTTTTGTGAAGGATTTCATTTGAAAATAGGGATTAATTCAATCATACAATTTGTGAAGTGATAAAAAATAAACAACTGTTATATGTATTACTCAATTTAATACAAGCACACAGGTGTTGTTAGGTTGTTGCTTTATGGAAGATCCCTTGTGAGGTGCTCTGGAGAAGGAAATATCCTTAATTTTAAAAAAGAAAAAAATCAATTAATGTACTGTTAAAATAATAACCTTTGTCATTCTCTCTCTCTCTCTTTTTGAAATTAATCTGAAGACATTATCACCCCTCTCCACTCTCCAACAATCTAGATGTACATATGACCTTAATACGACAACTAAGGGAGACTCTGCTCATTGTGTTGGTTTGGAAGAAATTAAACTACACATATTCTCTTACTAAAATACATACCTCAGCCTGAGAAAGCTTCAGAACTATGCTAAAAAGTGAAAACTAATGCTCAGACTAGTGGAGGAAATAAACTAACCTAAGTTTTTGGTTTTAGGGAGGAAGGATAGTGTACAATAGTGTTTTTCAAGTTGTAATATGCTCAGGAATCACCTGGGAAATTTGGTAAAATGCAGATTCTGATTCAGTAAATCTAAGGTGGGACCTGAGTCTGTGTTTCTAACAAGCTTCCAGGTGAGAGTGATGCTGATGGCCCGAGGGTCATACTTTGTGGACTATGGAAGAAGACATCTATGCAAATTGTAAAATTAAATTCTACTTTCACTTAGTAGTTGATTTGCCTTAAGCAACTCTCTTATCCTCTCCAATCTCTAACTTGCTTACCAATAAAGTCAAACTGATTTAAGAGGAAAAACTAGAAACATAACAGAAAATATAAAGCATTTGTTTTGCGTATAACAACTATGGACCAATAACTATAAATAAAAAATGCCATTTAAATTAAATAATATTAAAGTATTTACTATTTTTGATGGGATATGACCATTTTTTGTCTAGAATTGGTCAAATTCTTCCAGATGTAGAAAAACCATAAAATTATGTATTAAGTTGAATAGAAACAACAGAGAGAGTCATGATAATCATAGAGCTTCATCTAGAGAAGTTCTAAAGTGTGGACCTCACCAACAGCACAACTTCAACTGGGAATATGTTAGAAACTACAAATTGTCAGGCCCTCCCAAACATACTGAGTCAGGTGCAGCCCAGCAGTCTGCGATTCAGCAAACCCTCCAGGTGATTCTGACATATGCTGATATATGATACACACCACTGATGCAGAGAAAGAAACTGCACATCTATGAGGATTCTGTGGTTGTGGATTCGGGAATCCATTTCTGGCTATGTGCCTCAAAGTGACCTGGATTCCATTTTTTTTAGTCCTGCTCTACATACCAATAAATGATTCAGTTCAGAAAGTATTAAATATGCATTATTAATGAAATAGGAAGATGTTAAATAATCAGGAGCCCAGGCAAAGTATGACTGGGATGGATGCAGGGCAGCCATTAATAAAAAAATGATAGTAGAAAAATTTGATGGAGTTTAGGGAGCAAGGAAAACTGATCTGCACGGAATCAGATCAGTGACAAGCATCCAAAATGTTTAAAACTGAAAAGAACAGCCACAGTATACTTGTTTCTTTGTCTTTCTCTGTCTTGGATGCAGTAATGAGATAGGAATTGATTATTATTACTCTGTCAAAGAAAGCTTTAAAAAAATCATCACAATTTCTAACTATATTAGAGTGTAGAGAATGATACAAACTAAAATATCCATAAATTCAGAGGACTTCAGTGCACCAGGAGAAAATAATAATGCTTAAAAGACTGTAGATGAGTATAGTCACTAGAAGATTCAACTACTGATGTGCCTGTAAATTCCAGTCTGTGATATCTGCATTTTAATATCTTTCTCAAGTTCTTAGAATCCGAGTTTTTCACACACTGCTTTCAATAAGACACCTACTTATATCCATCTCCACCCACAAGGCATTACACTATAAAGAAACATTTCTTAAAATAGAAAAAAGAATCCAGCTTTGTGGAAAATGATGTCATGTCTCTTGGTTTTCGAATGCATTTCAACAAGGTCTAGGAAATCAGTGACTGTTATTGTGTATGGGTAGTGATTTGAGATAAAAAATATATGTAAACCGAACATTTTAAAATTTTCATATTTAGTTTGAAACAAGTTAGTGGGGGAGGGAGGAAGAAGAAGAGGAAAAGAGAGGAGAAAGGAAGGGCATATGTACATTGTTTTATCTACATTCATGAAGTGTTATAAGATGATACTGTGTATCTTAATTGAGTGAGCATCATAACCCTGTTTGCTTGTGCCCAGTGTGAACAAGCTGAGTGAGTCATTTGTCTACGCAATAGAGGTATGTGCTCAGACCTGTTCAGTGCAGGTGGGGCACAGTCACTACTGTTTGCCTAATTCTAATCATGGAAGAGAAATGAAAGAATCACTGACTATGACTGTGAAGCTAGAAAGAATCATGTTAGAATTATGCCTTATGCCTTCAGCAGCGTGCCCCCTTAGGATGTGCTATCACTTTCCTTGGCAATATGTTTTGCATTTTTCTAAAGGGGATAAAGGGAGAATGAAAGAGGAGACACCGAATTGTTAAATTTCTCTTTCTTTCAACTCCTCTCTGAAACTTGCCCTAAGGATGAGGGATATTTTTCTGATCTCATGAAAGGGACCCCTTTCTCCCCTGGCTAACATGAATGAGAAGTCCCCTTTTTAGTATAGAAGAGAGACTTATTATGAATGAGGCTTTTATGAGGGGGGGTAAAGGGGAGAGTCTGAAATTTTGTTTTCATACTTTAGAAAAACAAGACCAATTTAACTCACTTTCTTTATTAGTTTATGAGTTTCTCTTCACTGTACTAGTTGTATTAATTTTATACTTGACTAGATTATAAGGCCAAAATTCAGTGTATTTATTTTTATCTTTGTATCCTTAGTTCTAGCACATAAATGAATGAACAAGCAACTAAGCAAATCAATGAATCAAATGATTCTGTTTTTTTTTTTTTTTTGAGTTGGAGTCACTCTGTCACCCAGACTGGAGTGCAGTGGCCGCTCCCGGCCACCGTAGCCTCGCCCTGCTGGGCTCCAGTGATCCTTCTGCCTGAGCCTTTCAAGTAGCCAGAACTACAGGTATGCACTCCACACTCGTCTAATTTTTTTTTAATTATTATTGTAGAGACAAGGTCTCGCCAAGTTGCCCAGGCGGGTCTCAAACCCACGGGCTCAGACAATCCACTCGCCTCAGCCTCCCAAAGTGTGGGATTACAGGCTGAGCCACTGAGCCTGGCTCAGATGATTCTTAAAATAAATAAAACTCATGATAGAAAAATTAAAAGTTACATTATTTGGAGTTGAAATGAATATTAGAATAAATATTTGTTGAATGAATATGAGTCTAACTAAATTTTATTAATTGTTTTACCAATAAGAAAACAAAGCACAAAAAGGGTTAACTGATTTTCTAATGGTTCCGTATCTAGTTAGCCACACAACATACTAGAATATCATTTTGAAAAACTTTATTATAGAAAATAACATAAATTTTAAAAATTGGTGGAGATAGAATAAGTTTCATGTTCTCATCAATAATATCAAGTATTTTTAAAATTTATAACCAATATAGTTTTATCAATACCTACCCCTATTCTGTGCTATCCCCAAATAATTTTATGCAAATCCTAGAAATGATATCATTCTATTTGTAAACATTTCAGCATGTAGGTCTAAATGATAAAGGCAAAAATATTCATAATATTATCACATTTTGTTATCATAATTCAATTTCACACCTTAATAATTTCTTAATATCATTTAAAGTTCACATATCCTTAGTCAGTGTTCACATATCCTTAGCTATCTTATACATTTTGTTTTTTTGAGTTGAAGTCTCACTGTGTTGCCCAGGCTGGAGTGCAGTGGCACGCTCACGGCCACCCCAGCATCCACCTGTCAGGCTCTGGTGGGCGACCCTTCCGCATCAATCTTCCAAGTAGCCAGAGCTACAGGCATGCATGACCACCCCAGTTAATTTTTGATTTATTGTAGTGACGAGGGCCGGCCAAGTTGCCCAGGCGGGTCTCGAACCCGTGAGCTCAAGCAATCCACTCGCCTCGACCTCCCAAAGTGCTGGGATTGCAGGTTGACCCACTGAGCTCGACTTACACATTTTTCAACATTTCAGTTGTTTGGACTGGGATTCAGATAAAGGACATCCATTGTGATTGGTAGCATCCCTTGGCCGTCTTTTCATCTGTGGGTTCGGCCTTCCCCACGCACATCTCTTTCTCTCCCTCCCTCCCTCTCTCTCTTCCTGACTCCCTCTCCCTATTTTTTCAGTTGTTGTTCATGAAGTATATGAGTGAGGATTCTCCAGAGAAACAAAAACAACAGGAAATAGGGAGATAGATGTAAGAGGAGATTTATTATGGGATTTGGCGTGTGGGATTATGGAGGTCAAGAGGTCTCGTAATGCTATCTGCTTATGCTATCTGCAAGCTGCAGACCCAGAAAAGCCGATGATGAATTTCTTTAGTCTGAATTTGAAGGTCTGAGAATGCTGGGGGAGGGGTGAAGAGGTGTGGGTGAATGATCTAGGTCTTGGGGTTGGAAGAAGGCCCGAGAGCCAAAAGCTTCCATAGCTCCGGATATGAGAAGACAGATGGTTCCACCTCAAGAGGAGACAGAAGTTGCCCTTCTCCCTCTTTTTTGTTTTATCTGGGCCTTCAAGGAATGGGATGATGCTTGCTCATGTGAGTGAAGACAGATATTTGACTCAGACTACTGATTCAAATTCTAGCCTCTTCCAGAAACATTCTCACAGATACACCCAGAAAAAATATTTTACCACCTATCTGAATATCCCTTAGTCCAATCAAGGTGACACATAAAATTAACTATCATACCAGGTCATTTGTTCTGTTTTCCCAAGTCTAGACTTTGCTGATTGCCTAGAATACTGTTTTCTAACATAAAAAATTGTCATGTAGATCCATTTTAAAAATTGGAGGTCAATGATACACATATTAAAAAATGTTTCCATACTATATGCACTGTAAATCTTGGAAAGTTGTTTACGGCATATGTATTTTCTATTTGAAAAAAATTAGTAAAACTTCAAAAATAACTTCTCAAAATTTTCCACAAGATTTCCTAAATGGCCTTATTAATTTTCTAAAGTGTTTGTTTTTTTTCATTCTCTTTGATACTTGGATTAAAACCAACTTTTAATTAATGCAGAAAAAAATACAAATAAGAACTGTGACAGGAACTTTCATAATGCCTTTTTTTTTTTTTTTACTGATTAGAGGAAATCTAAAGCAGTTATATTTATTTTTATAATTGTTCAGTTTTTATTAACCATTCAGAGTATAAACTAAATGAATATTTTTAAAAACTCAGACTTATGTCTTATATAATCAAACACTAATTTTGCTGTGAAATTTCTGCATCCAAAAGCATCATTATTTGACCTCTCTGACTTATATAACTGAGATAGCTTCAGGTTTTCTCTCAGTGGGCTTTGAAAATAATTTTAGAGATTCTTAATGAAAAATTAGAGTCAACTTATAAATTTCCACTTGACTGCATAAAAACAAGGGGACTATAAAATATATTGAGTGTAGAATGAAATACACAGATCATGCATGACTAGAATTTGTTGATTCATCTAAATTATAGTGATATCTGAACAGCTGATGCTATATTTATTTAAAAATAGTTATCTGCTTCTTTAGAGACTTCCATTCTCTTTTTGCTCCTTTGCTGACCTGACTTTCCTCTGGGCACTTTAATTTCTGCGGTTGTGAAAACACTGGCATCTTAAACAGAGCCACTAGAGAGCTGCAGAGGAAGCTACATTAGATTTCATGAGAAACACTTAAGAGGGAATGCAGGGTGAAGGATATATAAGGACTCTCTAAACTATATTTGCAAATTATAAATCTAAAGCTATTCCATAATTTTAAAAAATTAAACTTTAGTTTTATTAATTACTTTCAAGTGGCCTAGGTCTCTAGATGGCTGATTTTAAGCTCTGAAGCTTGACAAATTACTATAACAATTTTCAAATTGCTATATTACTCTTTGAAATTAAATTATTACTGAATCCTTTTCTTCTGGTGAGTGTGGATCCTGAGTCTTATTTTGTCTTCAGCCTTAAACTTGTCATGCATGTTTCAAGCTACACTATTCCCAAAAGCAAAAACATAGAACCAACCCTACTGCCCATCAAATGTGGACTGGATAAGGAAAATATGGTATATACATGATGGAGTATTATGAGGCCATAGAAAAAAACCATAGAATTCACAGCAAATTGGATTGTTGGAGACCAACATACTTAGTGATCTATCACAGAAACAAAGAACTGAATACTGAATGTTCTCATTCATAAATGGACCTGAACATTAATCACATTGGCACGAGGAAGAAATGAGCAGTCAATGGACACTGCCAGTGGAGGGAGGGAAGAGGGTTCACATAGCATCACAAAGGGTACTTGGTCCTAAACCAGAGTAGCTGGAGGCCAGTTGGAGGTCTACACTTCACCTGCTTATGTAGCTAGACCTGACTTGTACCCCGCATATCTATGCAAAATAATTTTTAATAAAAAATACTCAGAGACATCTTTCTAAATATCAAAACTTTTGGGACCTCCTTTCATGGTTTCCTGCAGCTTCTGTGATAGAGCCCCAGCTCCACCATCTGACTTTTATGTCTGGCCCTTGTAGATCAATCTCTCCGTCTGTACCTTTTACCATACCTCCCTCTGCCCTACGTACTCGTCATACAGATTCAGTTTTTACTTCCTTTTGCTGCCATTCACAGTAAGCCTACAGCCTGGAATGCCCACCCCTTACTCTTGTCTCAGTTTAAACCTTAATTACTTTTTACGTATACGAGATATAGACAGGCAGTTTTCTCTTCCTTCACTCCTCTCTTCCTTCAGGCTACCCCAGAGCATCGATGACCACCATCACGTTATGATGCTGTATTGTATTAGGTTGCTCATTCGTCATCCTTATAATATGGTAAATATTATGAACATGGGGACTGTCACGGTTTTTCCTACATATAAGTAGCAATCAATAAATAGTTATGGCTGTTAAATGAAACATTATGACAACATAGTTATTAGAATTTCCTGAAAAATGCTATATTGCATCAAATGATGTGTTTTTAAAAAAAGCTACTGGGTTTTCATATTATAGTTGTCCTGTATATTTTTCTGATTGTCATTTGTCACCTTTTGATTCTTCTGTATCTACCTGTGTATATGCCTGTTGCAGCTAAATCATCTTCTGATTTGATGATATTCATATAATTTTTACTTCTTTCTCCAGAGAGATTGTGAGATGATTCTATTGTTGCTAGAATTGTTTGCTTCTAACTGCATTAACTAATTCTATTAAAGAGCTGATTAATTAAATGCTATGTTTAATTTCATAATTCTGTTGGTCTGATATGTCTTCCTTGAATTCTTGATTATATAAATCAAATCAGCCATTATTTTGGCATTATTCAATAATAACTTCAAAATAAAGCAATAATTACTTTTCTAGAACAAACTGCCATTGTGTGCTGTAAGCATAAGCTTACTAAAATAAGCTTAACTATGACTATTTCAATGCTAAAAGTAAAACAAAATCAACAAAAACCTAAAATTTACAAAGATAAGTAAGAATTTAACCACCAACCTCTATTTTTGTTTATGGAAAGACATTACCTCAAATTATATTATATCAAATAAATAGAATATTTTCGTAATAAGAATTGTAACACTATTTATTTCTAGATTTCATAATGGCCAACTTTTTAAAGTGAAGTCATGTGTGTTGAATATTTTCCTACTAGCTTATAGATGAGGAAACCAGTATACAAGGAACTAAATATTTACCAGGCAAAGTGGTTCATAGGGGTAATCCCAGTACTTTGGGAGGCGGAGGCAGGAGTATACCTTAAGGCCAGGAGTTCGAGAACAGCCTGGACAATATGACACCCCCATCTCTACAGAAGAATGAAAGAAAAAGAAAGAAAGAAAGAAACCATATACTTGTATTGACCTCCTAATTTTGTTGTGTTTAGTGATCATGCTACAATGATAATTTATTTCTCCTCTCCTCACAATAGATTTAGCTATGGCTTTTCTTGTAAGAGTTTTGTTTTCTTGCTGGTGACTACGGGACTTACATTCATTTTCCCAGTGTCCTTGTTAAATATTCTCTGCAGTGTGCCTTGGATTGACAAACTGAAATGCATTTTGAGCAGGCATAAGCAGAAGGAGTGTGGGGAGAGGACTGTATAAATCTGTTTTACTCAACCTTGAAGAAATGTTACGTGTTAATTCCCTGCTTCAAATAAAGTACACCAAGTATATATGGAGTGTTCCTGAGAGCTTCTTAATGAACTGAAAAAAACAAAATCTTAAGGTGGGAAGAAATATATTTCATCAACCCCCTGAGCAGCAATGATTTGCTTCAGCTTGTCATACATACTTGATTCTGATTAAAATAAGGCAAATGAACTAGTTTAAACTTCCTTGATAAAGAAATTGCATTTATCTTTAACAGAATGTCAAATTCCACATAATATGGGCTGTGTCTAGTGATTGTGAACATGCAATAATAGCATGGCACATGAATCAATTAAGCTGAGGAATGAATTTTACTAGCTATGATTGGTTTGAGAATTAGTTGTTTTTAAATGGCCCAAACGACTGAGGTGATGGGATTGGAGACGGGGTGCTTTCAAACTTGTAATTAAAATAAAAGCTTCCTCAAATTGCTCCATTTCTTTCCATCTCTTGTAGTTAGGTTAATAAAAATCATAATGGCGACTGATGTGTAAATTGAGAAGGTATTATACTGTTGGAGAAAAAATAAAGGCAATGCAGTGACTTCTAGATTAAAAGTCCCATGCTACAAAAAAGCAGATGAAGGATATCAAGATAAAAAGGAACAAGGATGAATAGTTGGCGTATAAAGAATTTTTATGGCAGTGAAACTATTCCTTGTGATAATCTAATGGTAAATACACATTATTATATATTTGTTCAAATTGATGGAATGCACAATACCAAGAATGACTCAATGTGAAATATGGACTTTGGGTGATAATGACATGTCAATGTAAGTTCAACAGTTTTAAGAAATATACCACTGTGGTGGGTAAGTCAATTCTAAGGGAGTCTGTGTATGTGTGGGGGAAAGGGGCACTCATTCTGTGTCTTCTTGTTTTTCAGGAACCTAAAATTGCTCTTAAAAGTCTACTTAAAAGCCAAGTGTGGTGGCTCATGCCTGTAATTCTAACAGTTTAGGTGGCTGAAGTGAGAGGATTGCTTGAGCCCACGAGTTGGAGACCAGCTGAGGCAACATAGCAAGACCTTGTCTCTACACAAAAATAAAAAAAATTAGTTGGGTGTGGTGTCATGCCTGTAGGATCCCAGTTACTCTGGAAGCTAAGTCAGAAGGATCTTCTGAGTCCAGGGATTCCAGCCTGGGTAACAGTGAAACTCTGACTAAAATAAAATAAAATAAAAAAGTCTAAAGTGCATTGACCACTTTTCAGTGATACAAAAACAAACAAAAAGTGGTTCCCAGGCCTCCTTTACTTTGCCGTTCACGCAGTGGGTCTGTGTAGATAAAGGCCAGTTTGAGCCTTTTGAGGCTTGTTTACATACTTGAGTGCCAATCAGCAAGATAGCTTCCCAGGTTGAGATGTTAGCTGGCGTCTACTGAGTACAGTAAGACTTTTGAGAAACTACCGATATAATTTTGACCAAAACTCTATTCTGTCTAACTGCTGATAAATTGAGATGCCTTTACATTTAGTAGGAGTCCTTATGTTTCAGAGAGCAATTTCAACATATAGTCTCATATGACATTCATAAAAACTTTGTTAGATGTGATCATCTTTGCTTTAGTAATGTGTTTTACAGAGTTAAAGTCACTTGCTGAATAACTAGAATATGAAACCTGATTTTCTGATTTTAAATCTGGAGTTATTCCATTTTGTTTCTTGAATTTTTATCTGAATGTCATAATGGAAGTCATCTTAGAGAATATCTTTGGTAATCAGGCAAAATAGCTGCTCCTGTATCTGCTATTGGTTCTTGCAAATTGTTACAAAGCGTGGCTTTTCCTGTTTAGGCCAATAGATTAACACACATCATGCATTTCAAACTCCAGGTCATAAAATATGATGTAAAAATAGAATATGACTGTTTTGTTCCACCTTATATATTTTAATATGATGTATTATGGTCTTCTATAATGCCACCCTTTAATTTCATGCTAGGATTGTTTTGTGTGTGAGATCAAGTAATTTCCTTCCCTTTGGGTAATTCTAGTTATGAAATTGTTAGGTTTTGGTTATAGAATGTTGAAATGTTAAGGACTTTGCTAAAAAAAGTTCATATAATTAATGGATATATAATTTTTATCTGAAGAAACCAATGTGTTTTCTCATTAGAATGGTATTATTATAGTCAATGTTTGTTTATTGAGCTATACATATCCTGCTTTTAAGGATGACTGTGAAGAATTCTACAGTATTTTAAATGGTATGTAAAATGTTTGTAAGCCATTATAATAACTGTCTTTCACACACAGCTGCCATTCCACTCCATTTTACCTCCAAGAGTTTATTTAATTTGATTAATACCTCAATCTTTAGGAAAGATATTTTACATGATGATGTTATCTGAGGGGGATAACGCCCCCAAACAGAATTATCCTTTGGTGGCTGGTCCTTTGTAATGTGCTGGGAATTTCTTCCTCCAAAGCTAACAGTCAACCAAAGTTTTTATCTGGAAGTTTTGAGAAGGTTGCGTCAAGATTTGTAGAAGGAACATCTGGGTTGTGGCAAACAGGTGACTGGTTCTGTCACCATGACAACATACCTGCCCACACCATGCTGAGTGTTCAGCCGTTTTTGACCCCAAACATCATGAGCCCCATGCCCTACCCTCCTGATTCACTCAATCTCACCCCGAGTAATTTTTTTCCAGTTTCCCAGATGAAAAAAATCCTCAAAGTTCCCATTGTTTAGCGAATGTGGAAGAAGTAAAACAAAAAATGGCAGAAGCACTTAAAGGCAGCAAAATCGATGAGTTCAAAAACTGTTTTGAGCAGTGGAAAAAGCATCTTGACAGGAGTATTGCATCAAGTGGAGAGTACTTTGAAGGTGATTTTTATTTTTATTTTAAAGATGTGTTACAATTCAGGATTAGCTATACAAGTTGAAGGTGAATAAAGTTTAAATATGTAAGAAAAAATACACTTTTTAAAAATAAATAAATTTTGAGATTTTAGGGGTTCCCTCTTGTATGTTCTCTCTAAGGCAGTGAAGTCTACAGTGTTAATGTGATGTCAGTAACATTTCCAGATAGAATTTATTTTTTTGTAATTAAAAACAAAGAAAAGCAATGTTCAACTGGAAATGTATTTGTAAAAATGACTGTAAGATTATGAAAAAGAGGAGCCATGCAGTCAGAGAATGATCTTATTCAATACTTAATTGTATTTTAAAGCTATAATATCCTTAGCAGTGGCACAGATAGTGACTCAGCAGAGCAGAATAGTCTAGGAACAGGCTCATATGGGTATTTGTGCATGTGAAGGTGACATTTCAAGTCAATGGAGAAAAGTGAGTTCAATAGTTGGTATTGGGATAACAATGGTTCATGTAGAGAAATAAAGATGGATTTCCATTGCTACAAGGGAGGCTTTTCACTTGTACTTCTTGTTCTACTTCACGTTTTACTATCAAGTTTTATTTTTACGGTTAAAATAGCCTATTTTTGAAAAAGTGAATGACCTCATAATTTGATTCACTTTTGTTGTGTTAATTTCAGTTTACTCTGCTACTTAATGAAAAATGAGCAATTTGCTGTTCTAATGTTGTGCGTTTTGTTCTATGTGAAACTTGACTATGTATTTTTAAATGTAGACTTTTGTGTTGATAATAGTAACAACAAACCTTGCTTAAAAAATGCAAAATTTTAAAGCAGGTACTTTTATCAGGTAGTTTTTATTACCCAATTTCCTTGTGTTGTTTTTTTTTTTTTTTTGACAGCTCTTGATTCTATTTTAAATCTCTGATTTTATGAATCTCAGCTTTCTCTTGAGATGGAGTACTTGTGACCTTCATACAAGGTTAATAAAGTTTATGCTCACCATTTGCTATGCAGATCTGTGAAGTCCTTATCTGAGCTGAGCTTCTTACAGCCATGACAGTTGTCAACATGGCACCACTTTCACCTCATTAAAATCTGTATGCCAGTACAGCACCTCAGAAACACCATGTTTTCATCAATGACAATTTGAAATGAACTTTTATAATTTAGATTATTATATGATTGTGGAACACCTGAATCCCAAATGCAGAGAAAATTTTCTAGAAATAAAATATCATCTGCCTGTCTTCTGTGTTGTACAGTTAAAGAGGTGATTTATGATATCTCTGATTTATCCTGTAAATAGATATAGCTTTTTGTAGGTTGGAAAACATGCATATACATATATGTATGTATCTATATGGATACAATACATATATATCATATAAATAGTATTTTACATTATAAACGATGCTTAACAAGTATCAACTGTAAAAATGAAAAATAAAATGGGCTAGTTGCTTATAGTAGGATTCTGACAACCACCCAATTTTCATTATGCTGGAAATTTATGTTGCTTTATTTAATTACATCTCCATTTACTGTTTCCTGATCATTTTTGTTTGTTTGTTTCCTTCATTTAAGACACCACCTCAGTAGAACATTCAATTGTAGGAGAAAGAAAGGGATAAACATACTGCCTTGAAATTTTAACCTGTTTCTGTAAGACTAGATGGGAGGAACTTTTAAGAGAGAAAGATCAATAAAAGGCAAATAAATGTTCCAGATTGAATTGAGGGTAAGGTAAGGTTTACTGCTACAAGTAGATATAAGCTTTATGTGGATTTATCTACCAGAGAAAAACAAATCTGCCTTCAAAATCCTTAAGAGATATATAGTTTTGCCGGGCTTGGTGGCTCAGCCTGTAATTCCGTGCCTTTGGGAGGCTGAGGTGAGTGGATTGCCTGAGCCCGCGGGTTCGAGACCCGCCTGGGCAGCGAGACCACATCTCTACAATAAATCAAAAAATCAGCCGGGCGTGGTAGCGCATGCCTGTAATTCCGGCTACTTGGAAGGCTGAGGTGGAAGGATCGCCAGAGCCTAGCAGGTTGAGGCTGTGGTGGCTGGAAGCGGCCACTGTACTTCAGTCTGGGCAACAGAGTGAGACTCCAACTCAAAAAAAAAAAAAAAAAAAAAAAAAAAGAGATATATAGTTTTAAAGTGAAAATATATGTATTTATTTCTGAATTAACAAAGGTGAAAAACTCACATCTAAAATTGATCATCTGGTGAAATTATCTCTATGTAAAACTACAATGGCTAAGAATTTGGCTGTAATATCTAGTTGTACATCATAATGGATATTTATTCTATAGCTTGCACAGTAACAAGCAGCACCTGTGAAGCAAATGTGACTGAACTTTTCAGCTTAACAGCTCTAAACATGAATGTGCCTTGCAAATTTATCAGTAATTTTAACCTCATGAATTTTAAAAAAATACACCAAATTTTGTACTTTATTTTTCTTATTTCACAATATCCTGGTTAAAAAGATTATTTCCACAAGATTCAAGGTCCTTTAAGTAAATAGTATTACATGAATAAAGTACAATTATGTAAATATATTTTGTAACTTTGTAACCAAGGCACTGCCTAACACAGATGTATATTTGTTGAATAAATCAACACAGCCTTTTATTTGTGGTTGGTTAAAAAGCAGTCAATAAATGATTGAATACTTAATATTTTCACTGCTAAGTATATGATGTGAAGATATGGAAAAGGAAAGTGTAGCCCTTGTCTCACGTTCAGAGCAAAGCCATATAAATAAGAGTTTTGATGAGGAATAGCTTTTTAAAAATATTAGCTAGTACAAATAATAAATGAATTTTATGTTTCTTTCCTTCTGTTTTTCTCACATTCATCATTACATTTGTTCTGATTATTTTTTATATTCATGTTGATGAATTAATTCATGTGTCAGATGTACTCTTTTATTTTAAAAGATTCAGTTGGGCCCTACTAGCTGTAATCTTGGACAATGTGCACAAATAAAAAAATAATATTTGCTCCTGAATTGTACCCCGCATCTTTAAAATAAAATATTTAAAAGGAAAAAAATATTTGCAATATACAAAGAAAAAAATTTTTCTAGCATTTGTAAAGTTAGAATTGATCACTGAGAATTGGATGGTTGGAGAAGGCTTAGACCTTCTTGAATGAAGATTATGCAGTTTCTAGGTAGAAGGAATTAAAATCTTGGTGGCTTACATGCAAAGCAGGTTGAGGAGTTTGATCTTTTTTTCTACACTTTTAACCTAAATCTCAAACCTAGAAATGGCTACTTTGATGTGAGAAGACATAAGTTATTCATATAGCAAGCAGAATTCAAGAGACATTTGCCCGTGTGCCAAGGCCACCACCTGTGCCAAGTGTTGCTTAGATTAGTTATGGGGGTAGGGGTGCTTCTCAAGATAGTTGCATCCTGAATCCAGGACTAACACATCTTGCTGTGGTGGGAGGAAAAGAAGTAAATATCTGAAGAGTGCTGGTCATTCCAAGTAAGCTGTGACTATTACTTCCATATGTTGATCCAAATAATACTTTAAAACCCGTTCAACCATCTCATCAACATTTTTCTCCTTAAAGAGAGATGCATAGGGGACAAAGGGGAGATGAAGAACCATGAACTTCCTTTTTAATTGTGGTCAATTATTTTTTCTAATCCAATATTCAAGAGTAATAGGATAATCAGCCACCAGTAAAAATGAATCTCAATGGCAGTGATTTGTACTAAAGAAAAAGAAGGAAATTATCCTCCCTCAGGGAAATGAATCAGATTCTAGGGGAGGTATGTAGTTTGAAGAAGCTCCTTCTGCCCTGGGGATTCTGGTGCACCATGTCTTCCCCTGTGGCTTTAATTTCATTCACATTAAAACATGCATATTTTAGGCTGGGGAACATAACATAAATAAAATTAAATCCATGGTCATATTCTAGGTTGTACTGAATGCTAAAACTGAGAATATATATGTGATAACCTGGGATGGAAGGAAAACATAACCCAAATGGAAAAATAAATAATAGCCTGACTATATCTAGTCTAACAAATGTTCTAATCTTACTAACAATGCTAGACCATTGAAAGTATGTTGGCATTTGCCAGTAATCAGTGTATGGATCACTGAACAAGTCAGTGTAATTTCCATCTCGTGTGACAGCTTAATTAAAAGACTCTGTGAGATATTTGACAATTTTGTAAAGTTTGGATAAGTTTTTTTAGATTTGTTCTGTGGCATTTTTTAAAAGACATTTTAAAAATGTTTTGGTTAAATTATATATGTTTGTTTTTCATTTAAATATTTTATAAGAACATTTCTCCCTTTTAAAGTTAGAAAAGTGCCAGTAAAAAAATCACACAAGTATATTTGATGGTGGTTCAATAGTTTGTGCAAGCTCTCATTCTGCAATAAACTAGTAATATGCAGATATTGTAGAACTGCCCCAGGGAAAATTTTGTAATACTAGGAGATTTCCTGTGCTCATTTGGATTTATCCAGTGGTATGAAATAGAATCATTGTGAAATACCAGATAATTCACTGAATGATTTCATCTTACTATAAGATCCCTCACCAGGGCATTTCATCTCATTCTGGACTGATGTTATTATATGAATGACATTGAGAAGGGAAATGAAACAAATTCTTTTTTGCATGTTTATGGACCAGAAAAGACAGTTCTCTGGGAAAAATAAGATGATCTTGAAAATTAGAGCTTTATATACAGAAAAATGCTGATATTTTAGAAATAATACACTTTACCTTGGAGACTGTTTTAAAGTTCTGTATCATTTAAGCCTCCCAATTTTATACAACCGATTAATAACTATAATATAGCAAACTTTCATTTATATTGTTTTTATTTTACTTTTTAATCATTCAATTCAGAGCATATTCTGGCAATAGGCACTTTTGCATTCTTACAGCTCAGTGGTGAATCATTTTACAAAATATCTCAGAGGTACCTTAAAATTATTAATTTCTTCTGTGTCATCAAAGAAACATAAAACCATATTAAAAATAATTGTGTAAAACATGCTTTATTATGTTGAATTTTTATTTTGAAAATTATAATTATAAAATACTTAACTGAAATTCTCCACTTCTCTGCTGTATCATATAATGCAATTTACTGTGCTGTGCATTACTGTGTGTGTGTATGTATCATTATTTTTTTAGTCCAAAATGATTTGGGTCTTGCCTACTTCTAATAGAACAAAATGCAAGGCATTCCACTTTGAAATAAGGGAATGGAGGTTAGTAAGAACAGCATAGGTTTTATGACACATTTTAAAACAGTATAAATCTCTAAAAAATGTTATATTGCATGATTTGAGAAATGTATATGTAACTTAAAAGAATATAAGAATATCATATTCTATGGTGATTTTTTTGTCTTACTGAATATCTCTATAAACCCTTTACTCATTTCAGGGCAAGGCATATATGTAACCACATATCATGGCCATTAATTGATAACATACTCAGAACAAAATATTATCTAAACACTTCTGTAAGGGGACTGTTAACACGTCCTTTACCTAACACCCACCCAACATGCTAAAATCTGGTTGGCAACAGTTAGGTGTGGCTTATTTAGCAATATCTGGAGGGTTTAAAAACACTTTATAAAAGTATCTGGTTCTAGCATTGAATACATGAATTCACAATGTGGAATGAAAATTATAGGCATTTTTTATAAAGTTAAACTTATACACAGTCCATTACAAATCACATTGTTAGGTCTTCCTATTCTCTCAGTTAAGTTAGGCTAAATAGTGCTTTGGAAACAACTCCCAAATCTCAACTGTTTCACATACCAAAGTTTGTTTATTTGTAATCTTCCTATCTAACATGGGTTGGCTGTCTCTCTGCTCCATTTTATCGTCCCTCAAATACCCGGCCTGACTTAATGTCTAGAATATTGCCATTCTCAAGGCAGAAGGGAAAAAGTAGCAAACCATGAGCTTTAACATTTAAGGTTCAGTTCAGAAGAACCACTCATGTTTTGTCTGTGTAGTTCACATTTCGTGTCTGAGCAGCATGGGGATGAATGATAATCCCACAGTGTGAGAGTCCGTGGTGGGGAGCGCCAGCAAGTATTGTAAATGCAATCTAATGTAGACACACACTTCTAGTTCCTCCTCAGTCAGGAGTTGATAAGACATGCTTAGACCAGGTATAGTTAAATACGATTCAATTCATGTTAATAAGTGAATTCATTTTGTGAATCCCATGCTTTTACTACCTAACTGGTCCTTAGCAAATATTTAAACTTTTAAAAATTATGGTAGCAGAAAACTAGTACCCTGTATCTATGGCTTCTCCAAGTTTATTTTATTCAAGAAATTCTTAATAAGCACTCATGTATTTATGAATATGATGGAGTTTTTTTTATTCCCCAGAAGCTGAGTTTAGTTGAGAAAATAGATAATGTTGAATATTGTGATGACAATAAAATGGAAACATGTTAATTGTTCTGTTAAATATAATTTTAAAAAAATTATAAGATGTGCTTTATGTAGATTTTCTCATTTAGTACAACAAACCACCAGGTAGATGCCATTGTTTTTGTTCACACTTACAAGTGAACAAACAAGCTTAGGGTAATTAAGCAACAAGCCCAAGTACACATATCTGTGTGCGACTCAAATTATGTCATCTGCTCTAGAGTCTAAACTCTCTTCCACCTCACTATCCCGTCAGCTTCTATTATTATTTCTCTGAATATGTCTTTTCACTCTGTGTGATACTGAAGTTATTGTCTACTCCATGTTCAGTGTCTAAGTTTTTGACAATGTTGAGGGCTATTTTCTCCCATTTTTGATAGCATAAGATCCTTTTGCTTTAGAGTCAAAGCTGAAATGTACATCTCTTTGGGCAAAATGTGAGAGCTATATCATCTCTCTATCTTTACTTGACTTTTTCAGTGGTCACCGGTTAGAAATATTTCACTATTTATTCACCTCAACGAGGTACTGGCTATTTTTGGATAGAGTGTAATCTGTCTAATTAATAAAACAGTTCTCGATTTTTCTGATGGTCTTTGTCAAGCTTTCATATTCTGGAAAGACTGACTAAAACTGCGAAAAGTTGAAAACTATTTTTATAAATCCTAATGACTTGACGATCACAATAATTGTTATATGTTTTCTTAAAGTTGAAGTTTTTTTTTTCTCTTTAATTACAGAGAGTAAACTAAGAGGTAGCTACAAGGTATTGCATCTTTACTAAATATAACAAAGTTTTGTTTTTTTTTCTTTTTTACATTAGAGCTTTTCATCAAAAAATTAAAACACTTTTGGAGATAAAGATTATTTTTTGTTTGTTTGTTTGCTTGTTTGGTCATTGTAGATGTCAAATAGCATCTATATATCTATTTTGTAGAGAAGTTATGGAGGGGATGTAGCATCAGATAAAATCTAAAATATATTAGCAATATTTGCTTCCAGTCTCTGTTTTTCATTCTTGAAGCACAACTCATATCCCCTGCCCTTACCCTCCTAATACAAATATACTTCCCAGGTACAAATTTGTAACAGATTTTTAAGAAAAGCTTCTTGGGGTGAGGAAAGAGGAAATGTTAGTCTCTGGTCACACATCAAGGAGTTTTATGAAATCTTCATTAGATACTTAAAAAAAAACTTTCCCTGCTTTATCTTTCAGGGTATCTCCTGCTTTCTCTACCTTCTGTCCTTTCCCATGCAGGCTCCTAAATTTTCCTGGATCCCATTCTTCTCAACTGACTGCCAATGGATATTCTCTTGAAGTCTCTATCTTCTTTTTGAAATCAAAGCAGTTTAGCTCTTTCTTATTTTTCCAGTCATTAATGAATAGTCTCTTCACCCTTCTGTGCTAATAAAGCACCCTTATGCTAACAATATCAACTCTTCTTTGAACTCAGTGGGAATTATCAAGAATAAATATATTTTTCCCATGATATGCATATATATGTATATAAAAAATATATGCAAACTTACATACATCTTGAGATCCAAATTTCTTGAACAATGATAACATTTGGATTAAGGAAAAAAATTGCAAGTACACAAAAAGCATGCATTTTCCTATCAACAGGCTTAAAATTTTGTACTCAGATACTTTTTTCTGTCTTTCTTTCTTTTTGCTTTTTGCATATGAGTTAAAGAAGGAAACCAGATTTCACACTAGTATACTATTTTTATGTTGTCACAAATATAGGATGATATATTTTAAAGAAAATAATTAGGTAATATATACCTTACTTTTTTTTTTTATGTGTAATACATCCAAATAAGAAAATTGGAAGTTTTTTCTCTTGTCTCTATTTACCGTAGGCTAACATGACTCTGAATACATCCCTTGTGGTAACAAGTTCTTGGTGTCTTGGTACCTGTCAGCTCTGGTCCCTTTTTTCCTTCTCTTCTCTCTCTGCTTTTCCAAAGTCCTTAGTTGAAGGACAACATGGAAGACCACAGAGAAATGGTTTCTGTGTGTAACTTACACTCCAAGAATTCTGAACTGCTCAGATGAGTTTGAGAGACACCCTTAGGAAAGAAATAAAGGGGAAAAAAACCTTCCGAGAAAGTAAGAGAAAAGTGATATGATTAGAAACGAAGGATATGTGAGTTGGATTTTAAGAGAAAAAATGAGTTGGGCTCGGTGGCTCAGCCTGTAATCCCGCGCCTTGGGAGGCTGAGGTGAATGGATTGCCTGAGCCTGTGGGTTCGAGACCCACCTGGGCAACTTGCTTCCAGCCTCCAATAAATCAAAAATTAGCCGGGTATGGTAGCACGCGCCTGTAATTCCGGCTACTCGGAAGGCTGAGGCGGGAGGATCGCCGGAGCCCAGCAGGTCGAGGCCGCGGTGGCCGGGAGCGGCCGCTGCACTCCAGTCTGGGCGACAGAGTGAGACTCCAACTCAAAAAAAAAAAAAAAAAAAAAAAAAAAGACAAGAAAAAATGAATATAGAAGATTCTGGCTCTCTTAGCTCTTTCAAGTTCTTTTAAAGATACTTTAAAAATTATTGGATTTACCTTATGGTAAAAATTATTGGATTTACCTTATGGAGTGAAATAGTAGCACATTATTTAAAAACACAATTTTCTTTGGAAAGCAGTGCCACTTTAGATTTCAAAACACTTCATGTTTATGTTTATATGAAGTGTTGAATGTATCCTACAATTTCTTTTAAATCTTAGACTTTTCCCAATCTGATGATCCTCTACCAAAATATTCATGAGATAATGTGCAAAAAAACCAATAGTTTTGTTAAAAAGGTATTGTGATATTTGCAAAGTGATAGAATTTAAAATAATGAAAGGGCCCCTAAAGCTTAGATGACTTTTCATTTCTTTTATACTTCATGAAGTTAAAATACCCCTAAAATGCCATGGGATAATATTTTATTATCTACAAACTATTATATATGACTTTTATACAACAGATATATAATCTCAATTCTTTAATTAGTTTTTAGTTATTCACAATTGTATTCTGCTCTCTTAAATATAAATTTCTTTTATTTTCTGTTGTAGAAACTTACCTTCTTGCTTTTAGACATTTTGAGAACCTGTGGTTTCTTTAAACTCTGTACATTGTGAATCTGTCTGTAGTAGTCAATATTTTTGATTTGTTACCTTATCTTTGAACCTTTCCATATTCTGAGACAATGGTAAGTTAGTCAGAATCAAAACTCATACAAAATTCTAGCATTCTAGCTTTTTTTTTTTTTTAACCAAATGCAAGCTATTAAGTATATTAGTAATTTGTTTGGGACATATAAATAATTTCAATATACTTCAGAATAAACCAGAGTTGATATTTACAAGAAATAGTTGCCTTAAAGCAATCTTAGTTTTATAAAATTTAGGAAAGAAAGTTGGCTCTTTTATTTTTTAGTAACTTGTGTTTCAACAGAATTATTTTTAATGTTAGGGAATCCCAATACAGATTCTAGAAGATTTTCAAATTAAAGAAGAAATTTTGTCTGCAATAAGGAATATGTCATGTAATGTTTTGTGGTATTTTTATATTTTAGTTTCATGCTTTTAGTGTTTTATATATGCAATGCAAATATAAACAGTTATACATAGATTTTTATGGTTAATTTCCTCAGTAAAACATCAGAGTCTAGAGGCTTGAGGGATTGATATATTTTGGATAAATTTATTTTCCATGTATTTGAAGCTTAGTATTTAAGGGGTTGCATCTAAAACTGTTATATGCATTTAAATATATTTAATACATGATAAAAATTTGAATTATTTTTTATTTTGGAGTATGTTTAACATAAATTGATATTTTATTTGAGTCTCAAAAACATTGCAAACATTCCACTTTTATTCACTACTTTTGGAAATTTAAGAACTAGGTGTGGGGCATACTTCATCAACAAGGGTACCTGCATAATGAACGTTTGTATATTTAGCCCTGAATTGTACCCCACATATTTAAAATAAAAAAATTAAAAGAGAGGAAAAAAAGAAATAGATGTAGGGCAGGTGTGGTGGCTCACGCCTATAATCCCAACACTTTGGGAGGCCAAGGTGTGAGGATTGCCAGAACTCATATGTTGGAGACCAGCCTGAGCAACTTGGTGATCCCTCATCTCTACAATAAATCAAAAAATTAACCGGGCGTGGTTGTGCATGCCTGTAGTTCCAGCTACTTTGAAGGCTGAGGTGGAAGGATCACCTGAGCACAACAGGTAGAAGCTGTGGTGGCTGGGAGTGTGCCGCTGCACTCCAGCCTGGGCAACAGAATGAGACTCTGACTTAAAAAAAAAAAAAATTATATATTTGATGTAGTTAGGATTAAGCCTGTATGTTTGATGAGGTTCTTGATGCTGACTCTGACTTTAAATATTTCTAAGCGATTCCTTAACATAAAAATTTCAAAATACTGTTTGATTGATGCCCTGCTAGCTACAGCTATCAGACATCATCAAAAGTACATAAATTTTATCTTAATTATAAGATATTCAGGAATTATATAACTTTGCATACAAAAAGAGTGCCTGACCCATAATACGTGTTTAAATAATACGTTGACAAATGAGTGCATGAATGTGTAAGTTAAACAAATCTATTCTGTAAAAATACTTTAACCTTTTTTCTTCCTTGCCATTTTCAAGTTATGTGTGGATAGCCATTTCCTTTAGGAGACTGCTACAATTTCTAATACATATATTTAACGATATTATGCTTTTTATTAAAAGTATGGTGCTCTGTTATGTTGCTTATTTACAAGTCACATTACAGGGTATGGGTATTATACAGTATACTTTGTTATTCATTTATTCTTTACTCACTCAGAATGTATTATTTATTTTCTAAATGGCTAACCCTCTGCTAGGAGTAGAAGATGCAAGGATAAATAAGATAATACATAAAGGAAGCAACAAGCTTCATATTTAATTAATACACATACTATGTAAAACACAGGACAAAAGTGTTTTAGAAGATAAGAGGATGAGTATCTTTATGGTAGAAGGAGTCCTAGGTAGATGAGTAAAAATTTCCTAGGATAAATGGAAGGCAAGAAACAAATTCAGGACCAGAGGACGGAGCACAAACATGGAGATTAACAGAAAGGTCTATGTGATGGAAACTATAAAAATATGTTCTGAGTTTAAAAGAGGAAGTTTAGATTTAAGAGTCTGGAAAAAGTTGAAGAAACCCAGAACTTCCAAGAGAATATTGCAGAAGGGAACTAGAGTGGAGACCGGTCTCTTTCTATAAACTATTGAACCAGAGTGTTCAGGAAGATTTGCCTCAGATAGACTAGGAGAATGAGAGTAAGCATTCTGTAAGATACTGGATAGCTTCTGTTCTTCAATATTTATAATAGTTCTGTGTCTTCCTTCTGATTACTAACTTTAATGGAATTTTAATCTTTTGGTAAAAACTCAAAGGAATGATATATATTCCAAACAGTATCTTCCTCAACCCTTTCCTCCTTCCGGTATAATTTGACATTCTTTTCAATCTTTGGACGAATTCAAATTGTGGTAAGCATCTGAGTTTGCAAGAGTGTTGGAAGCAAGGGGGTGTGCGGATAGGATGGGGGTGGGGCACTGTTTCTTATTATTACATATTAATTTTCTTCTTCACAAGTTCATTTGAGAGCATTCTCGTCAACGAGATTTCTCATTGCAGCATCACATCTGCCTTTATTTCTTACTGTTTAGCTTGCTTCCTGCTGGAAGCCTAGTGAGAAGCATGGCTGACCCTTGAACAACATGGGTTTGAACTACACCGACCCATTTATACGTGAATGGTGAATGTCCGTCCACTTCTGTCACTTCTGCAACAGAAAGACCAACACCTGCTCTTTCTCCTCCTCCTCAGCCTACTCAGTGTGAAGATACTGAGGATGAGGACCGTTATGATGATCCACTTCCACTTAGGGACTAGTAAATACCTTTTCTCTTACTTATGGTTTTTTTTTAATAATTTATTTTAAAGATGTGGAGTGCAATTCAGGATTAGGTATACAAGTAATCATTTTACAGGTCAAGTTTAGGCCTACCTTTGGTCCCCACTTTGCCTGGTTTGAGATCAGGTTTGATGTTATGTGTCCCCCGCCCCCACCCCGGCAATTCTGGCTTATCCTTTTCTTATAGTATTATAGTACACGTTCAGGACCCACTAATGAGTGAGAACATATGGTACTCAGTTCTTTGGTTCTGTGATTAATCACTGAGTATTATAGAGTTGCCGTGAAGTCCATAATTTTCTTTACCTTATGGCTGCGTACTATTCCATCGAGTATGTGTACCACATTTTTTTAATCCAGTCCACTTTTGATGGGTACCATGGTTGGTTCCGTGCTTTCACCATTATAAATAGTGCTGCAATAAACATGAGTTATCTTTTTTGTAGTGTGATTTAAGTTCCTTCAGGTATATTCCCAGAAGGGGGATAACTGGATGGTATGGAAGGCTAATTTCTAGTTATTTTAGGAAACACCACACTGTTACCCATAGAGGCTGAACTAGTTTGCATTCCCACCAGTGGTATAGAAGTGTTCCCTTTTCTCTGCATCCTCAACAGCATTTTTTTTTTAATGATAGCCATTCTTACTGGAGGTAGGCAATATCTCAAGGTGGTTTTGATTTGCATTTCTCAGATTATTAGTGAGACTGAGCATTTTTTTTCATGTGACTGTTGGCTGTTCATATATATTATTTTGAATAATGTCTAATGTCTTTTTCCCAATTTTTTTAACACTGGAAAAAGTATTTTTTATTTACTGTATTATGACAGTATTATATCACACATTAGTTATGCTAATTGCACATCATTTGACCTATTAAGACTTTATTTTTTTAAGACAGACACTACTGTTTGATTCTCCATTCACATTTTGCAATATACTGCAACACAATAAAAACCAACATAATTATAACTGATCACACTGTTTCATGGTTTATATGAGGACACACAGGGACTTATGATAAATATAAGAGTGATCACACTGAGAATTAGAGAATTCTAATCATGGTTTTACTGAGCAAAAAATATACTTGAAAATTAAGCTAAAGTGTGTTAGTCCTAGGAAGGATATAAATATTATATGATACTGTGACAGCGATTATGTTTATTGCAATTCTAAGACCTTGATGTCCTGTAATGGGATATGCATCTGATTCCACTTTTCTAAGAAAGTCTCTTGTTCAGTGTTAACAATCCAGTGATATCTTGTGACCTTTTCTATGCAAATATGAACAATTTTAGGCTATCACAATCTCTCATGCATTATTCCTTAACAGGATATTTTTAATTACTTTCATATTCTCAATTTTATTTTAACATCCATTACCTATAATATCTTCTCTGAAGCTTGAAATTAGTTTTTCTTTTATTTTTTTAAATTTTATTTTATTTTAAAATTGTGGGGTACAATTCAGGGTGAGGTATACAAATATTCATTGTGCAGGTAACCTTGTTGATGAAGTGTGGTCCCCATTCCCCAGGCAGATTTTGACTACTGTCAATCCCACTCCCCACCCCCCACCCCCCCACAGTTTTCTGCAACTGTCAATCCTTTTCCTATAGTATTATGGTAGTTATTAAAGGTCCACTTATAAGTAAGAACATGTGATACTCAGTTCTTTGTTTCTGTGTAAGATCACTCAGTATTATAGACTCTATTTCCATCCAGGTTGCTGCAAAGTTCATGATTTTGCTCTTCTTTATTGATGCATAATATTCCATTGTGTATATGCACCACATTTTTTTATCCAGTCCTCTTTTGATGGGCAACACGGTTGGTTCCATGTTCTTGCTACTGTGAACAATATTGTGATAAACATATGTGTGCAGGTAGCTTTTTTGTAGAGTGATTTGAGTTCTTCCATGTATATTCCCGGTAGGGGGATTTGGGGGTCATATGGAAGGTCGATTTTTAGATCTTTTAGGAATTGTCACACTGTATTCCACAGAAGTTGTACTAGTTTACACTCCCGCCAACAATGTAGAAATGTTCCCTTTTCACCACGTCCTTTCTAGCATCTGTTATTTTTGAGTTATTGATGATGACCATTCTGAGTGGAGTTAGGTGGTATCTCAATGTAGTTTTAATTTGCATCTCCTTGAGACTAGTGAGGTTGAACTTTTTTTATGTATCTGTTGGCTGCTCATATGTCTTCTTTTGAGAACTGTCTATTCATTTCTTTTGCCCACTTTGCAATGGAACTGTTTGTTTTTTTCTTTTCAGCACGCTTGAGTTCCTTGTAGATCCTAGATGTTAGGCCAAGAAACCATCAAGAGAGCAGAGAGACAGTCCATAGACTGGGGAAAAAAATATTTGCCAACGCTATGTTTTTCCCACTTTTTAATGGGGCTGATATTTTTTTCCTTTTAGCACGTTTGAGTTCTTTGTAGATCCTGAATGTTAGACCTTTGTCAGATATACAGTTGGAAAATATTTTTTCACATTCTGTAGGCTGTCTCCCCATTCTCTAGATGGTTTCTTTTGCTTTGCAGAAGCTTTTCAGTTAGATGAGGTTTCATTTGTCTATCTTATCTCTAATGGCGTGGGCTTTTGGGGTTTGGATCAGGAATTGATTGCCTATTCCAATTTTCATAAGGGTGTCTCCTGCATTTTTCTAAGGTTTTTAAAGTCTGGGTTTTACATTTAGGTCTTTGATCCATTTTCAGTTGATTTTTGTGTATGGTGGTAACTATGGGTCCTGTTTTATTCTTCTGCATGTGGTCAGCCAGTTTTTCCAGCACCATTTACTGAATAGGTTCTCCTCTCCCAGTGGTTGTTGGTGGAGGCTTTGTTGAAGATGAGTTGGTTGGGAAATTTAGGTTTTGCTTCTGGAAGCTCTTTGCTGTTCCATTGGTCTATATGCCTTTACTTGTACAAATTCCAGGTTGCTTTGATTAGTGTAGCCTTATAGTAAAGTTTAAAGTCCTGAAGTTTGATACCTCTCACTTTGTTTCTTTCACTAAGGATTGTTTTGGCTATTTGTGGTTGCTTATGTTTCCATGTGACTTTTTGTATTACTGTTTTCAGGTCTAAGAAAAATGGTGTTGGCAATTTAATGGTTATAGTGTTGAATTTGTAGATTGCCTTTGGTGAGATGGACATCTTAACAATGTTGATTCTTTCAAACTATGTTCCTGGAATATTTTTCCATTTGTTTGTGTCATCTTAGATTTCTTCAAGCAATGTTTTGTAGTTTTCATTGTAAAGATCTTTCACTTCTTTGGTTAGGAAAGTGCCGAGGTATTTCTTTTTCATGGCTGTTATGAATGAACATAGATGCAAGAATTCTCAATGAGAGTCTATCAAATCAGATCCAAAACACATCTCAAAAATCATCCATCATGACCAAATAGGCTTCACTGGTGCTTTTTATTTGGTTTTCTGCCTGTTTGATGTTAGTGTCTAAAAATGCGAGTGCCTTTTGCATGTTTATTTGGTACCCTCAGACTTTGCCAAAGTCCTTTATCAGTGCAGGGAGTGTTTTGTTTAGTTTAGTTTTGTTTGTTAGAGTCTTACTCCATCGCTCAGGCTGGAGTGCAGTGGCACGCTCATGGCCACCCCAGCATCGACCTGTTGGGCTCCAACTATCCTTCCGCCTCAGGCTTCTAAGTAGCTGGAGCTGCAGGTGTGCATTATTGTGCTTGGCTTATATTTGATTTTTTTATTTTAGGGATGAGATCTTGCCAAGTTGCCTGGGCTGGTCTCAAACCCACTCTCCCGATCTCCCAAAAGACTGGGATTGCAGTCTGAGCCACTGAGCCTGGTTGCAGGGAGGTTTTTACAGATTTGTTTGGATTTTCATGGTGTAGAATCATATCATCAGCAAAGACGGATAACATCACTTCTTCTTTTCCTATTTGGATATCCCTGATATCGTTCTCTTGTCTGATTTCTCTATCTAGGACTTCCTACACTATGTTGAACAGGAGCGATGAGAGTGGGCAGCCTTGTCTTGTTCCTGTTTTCAGGGAAAATGTTTCCAATTTGTGTCTCTTTAACAGTATGTTGGCTTTGGGTTTATCATACATGGCTCTTACTATTTTGAGGTATATTCTCTCTATGCCTATGTGTTAGAGGGTTTTTATAAAGAAGAGATGCTGGATTTTATAAAAAGTAGTTCCCGAATTTAATGATATAAGCATGTGGCTCTTGTTTTTACATCTGTTGATGTATTTATTTACATATACTGTCTTGAGGATGTTGAATCAGCCTTAAGTCCTGGGGATGAAGCCTACTTGGTCATGGTGGATGACTTTTGAGATGTGTTTTTGGATCTGATTTGCTAGAATCTTGTTGAAAATTCTTGCATCTTTGTTTATCAGAGATATTAACTTGTAATTCTCTTTCTTTGTTGAATCTTTACCTGGTTTGCATATCAGTTTTCATAAAATGATTTGAGGAAAGTTCTTTCTTTTTCAATTGCCTGGAATACTTTCAATAAGTTTGGTATCCGCTCCTACTTGTATGTTTTGTAGAATTTCACTGGAAATCTGCCTGGGCCAGGGTTTTTGTTCTGTTCTGTTTTGTTTGTTTGTTTGTTTTTTTTGTAGGTAGTATTCTTATGACAGAGTCAATTTCCTGGGTTGTTATTGGTTTATTTAGGATCTCGGTTTCTTCTTGTTTCAGCCTTGGGAGGTCGTCTGATGCCAGAAATTCCTCCATTTCATTTAGGTTATCAAGTTTGTTTCCATACAGATGTGCATAGTAATCTCTTATATCCCTTAGTATTTCTTCAGAATCAGTTGTGAATCAGTCTTTTTCGCTTCTGATTGTTGTTAATTTGGGCTTTTTCTCTCTTTTTCTTTGTGTTTCTGGCTAGAGGTCCATCAATTCTTGCTTATCCTTTCAAAGAACCAGCTTTTTGTTTTGTCTATTTTTTTCTGTGGTATCTTTGTCTTCTATGTCCCATATTTGAGTTTTTATTACAGTGAACTGGATTCTCCTGCTGAAGTTAGAATTTTGGTGATCTTCCCTTTCCAGATCCCTTAGTTGATTTGTTAAGCTGTCAACTTGTTCTTTTTCTATTTTCTTGATGTGTGTTCATAGAGATATAAATTGCCTTCTTAGTTCTAATTTTATGACATCCCAGAGGTTTTGGTAAGATGTTTCTTTGTTTTCATTTGTTTCTAGGAATCTTTTAATTTCTGTTTGGATTTCTGTGTTGACCCAGGAGTTGTTCAGCATGATGCTGTTTAGGGTCCATGTCTTTGTGGGTTTTGGATAATATTCTTGGTGCTATTTATTTTTATTCCACTGTGGTCTGAGAAGGTACATGGCAGTATTTGAATCTTGTAATATTTGTTTATGCTTGATTTATGGTCAAGGATGTGGTCAATATTGGAGTACCATCCATGTGGTGATGACTGGAATATATATTCTATGGTTGCTGGGTGGAGTGTTCTGTAGGTCTGCTAAGTCCATTTGGTCAAGTGTCAAGTTGAGGTTCTGGATCTCTTTGTTGATTTTTTTGGTCTTGATCTATCTAGGCTTGTTAGTGGAATATTTAAGTCGCCAGCTATGATAGTGTCAGAGTCAATATCTTTTTTAGTTTACTTAGTAGTTGCATTATAAAAGCTAGTGCTCCTGTGTTGTGTGCATATACATTTAGGATGAATATTTCTTGGTGATGGATTGAACCTTTTATCATTATGCAGTATCCTTTTATATTTTTAAAATTTTTTGATAGCGTAAAGGTTGTTTTGTCTGATATTAAGATTATGATTCCTGCCTTCCTTTGTGATCTGTGCGCCTGTAAATTTGCTATCCTTCTTCTAACTTTGAATCTGCGGGCATCTTTTGTAGTGAGATGAGTTTCCTAGAGGCAGAAAATTACTAGGTCACGTATTTTAATCCAGTTTACTGTTCTATGCCTTATCAGTGGTGCATTTAGTCCGTTTACATTCAGGCTGGTTAATAAAATGTGAGTTGGTCCCTTGCATAATGGTCCTATAGGGCTGTTTTGTTTTTGTTTAGCTTTTGTGTTCACATATGTGTGGGTTTTCATTTTTGTGGGTATGCTGTATGTTCTGCTGCCTCCCTATTTGTGATCTTGTGAAGTATATGGCCTTTCTTTTGTTTCCTTTTTCTTCTGTGCACAGTACCTTTTTAAGTCTCTTGTAGAGTTGATCTTGAGGCAGCATATTCTTTTAGGGATTGGATGTCTGGGAAGGATTTTAATTCTCCCTCTCCAATGAAGCTTAGCTTGACTGGGTAGGAAATTCTTGGTTGAAATTGTTTATCTTTGACAGCATTAAAGATTGGGGTCCAATTTATTATGGCCTGTAGAGTTTCTGCAGATAAGTCTGCAGCAATTTTGACTGGTTTTCCTCAGTAAGGTAGTCTGACCCCTTTCCCTTGTTGCCTTTAGAATTTTTTCTTTTATACCTATTTTGTGTAGGTGAATTACTATGTGTCTAGGGATTGGTCTTCTCGTGTCTTTTGGGGGTTCTCTGGATCTCTTGTGCTTTCATAGTCATCTCTCTGGTCAAATGAAGAACATTTTCTTAAATAACCTCATGGAATGTTCGTTCCAGGTGTTTTTCCTTTCTCTATTTCATGTATTCCAATCAGACATGGGTTTGTTTTCTTGATAAAGTTGTACATCTCTTGGAGAGTTTCCTCTTTCATCTAAAGTTCCTCCCCCCCATATTTTTAATAGATTGGGTTAATTCCACATTTTGGTCATTCAGCTCTGAGAATTTTTTCTTCTGCTTGATCAATTCTGCTTCCCATGCTTGTTATTTTGTTATTTATTTTTTTGGATGGGTTTCTTTATTTCTGTTATTTATGAGTATGCTTTCTTGAGGCTTTCTAGCTCTATTGCAATTTCATTTAGTTTGAGGCCTTGAATTTCTTGATTTTTATTCATTCTATCTAAAGACTCTCTGATATCCATAAGTACCTTCTGAGTAGCATTCTGGGAGATAACCATTGTTTGTGACTAAGTAACTTGTTCTTCCTAGTACTGACTCTTTGCTTGGATTCTGATGACTAATGGTAGTTTTTCATTCATTTTTCCTCATTTGTAACAGTTCTCTTATCTTTCTCTTTTGTTCTATTGCTCAGTGGAAAATGGAGAAGCAGCAACTTCTAATATTTGTTCTACCTTTTGTCCTTCTTTGAGCTGGGTCTCTGGGTTTGTTCAATTATGTAGTAGGGCTGGGATGGAGTCTTGTGCTTTCTCTATAATTTTGAGCACTTACTTTGGGGTATTTGGGGCCTGCAAGGATTTTGAACCTATAGGCAAGTGATAATGTTTGCTATCTGGTGAATGGGCCAGCTGAAACTTGCTCTTTGTCTCTGCACAATATGACCTTCCATGGGTATGCTTGCATAGCCCCTTAGTTCAAGGCAAGATATAAGAGGGAAAAGAGATAAAAAAAATAGAAAGGAAAAGAAAGAGAAAAGGAGGCAATAAAAATAGAAATGAAAAAACCCACAAAAAATAAAGAAAGAAGAAAGAGAAATAGAATAAGGAAAGAAAAGAGAAAATCAACCAACCAACAAAGCAACAAAATGAGATAATCAATAAACAAACGAATCCCCCCTCCCCCCAAAAAGCAAGAAACAAAAATAAACATTGATAAGGAATTCTCAGATTTAATATGTCTCTTTGCAGGAGCTCTCTCTTGTGACAGGCTCTGTGACAATTGGGCTGTTACTGTAGGTCCCTATTTACTGTGGGAACTTAAGATATTAGAATCTTCACCCTCTGCTGCCTGCAATTGGTAGTAGCCGTCACATGCCCCTGTGAGGGAAGGGGGCTGAAATAACTTGACACAGCATCACTTGAGATCTCACCCCTTCTTTCCTCTCCCAGCCTTCTCACAGCTCCCAGGGCATCCAGTTCACAGCAGGGGAATGGGGTCTCCTGTCTCTGCTCTGCCCTTGATCTCATTCACTTGCTGCTAGGGATTGGGGGGTCAGTCAGGCTCACCAGCCTCCTTCTCAGGCAGTTCTTCTATCTACATCTTTCTCAGCAGCTGGTTCAGGGTGGAAGGGTGGCTCTTCAGGAGTCTTCATCTGCTGTTACCCACCAGGGCTCATGCACTGCGGGCAAAGTTCTCTGAGGTCGCAAAAAGCAGCCCCAACACATCACAGAGATAGTGCCTGATCTCAAGATGTAGGTCTACTGTTCTGCAGAGGATGCCCTGGAGAACTTCTCTTTCCAGGCTTTCCAGAGCCTGGTAAGTTTCTCTGCCAGCAGCTTTTCCTGTCACCCATGGAGTCAATAGCTCCCTCTCCAGCAGTAACCACAGTCTCTGGTTCTCTGACCCAGTAACAAAGCTCTGACGCTCAGTCTAGGCTCTGGGTGGCTTCTCCTGGTTGTTTCCTTGGGACTCTGCTTCTGCGGCCCTCGCTGCTGCCAGCATTCAGCCCGGTGCTGTAGTGGGGGTCAGGAATCACTCCAGTCATTCCTCCTGGGAAAAACTCTGCTGATTTTAGAAAATGATACTCAGCTTCTGCACTCTGGGAAGTGCTAGGGTTCAAGCAAAGCCGCTGTAGCATCAGCGACTTCACCAGGAGGGCTCTGGCCACTTACTCTTGAGTTCCCACTCAGTAAGTCTCTCACACTCCCACTTACACACAGAAACACACACAGAATTGTCTATATAAACAAAAACACACAAGAACTCACACAATCCAACTGGTTATACTGCCATCTTCCCAGGAATCCCTCATGATTTTCTTAACGTTTTATTTTCTGTAGCTTTATGGTATGATACAGTGTATAAGTATAAAATATATGTTAATTGACTACGTTAATTGACTACTATGAGATTCCAACTCAAAAAAAAAAAAAAAAAAGTAAGACTTCTAGTTAACAATAAGCTATGAGTAGATCAGTCTCGGGAGTGCCAAAAGTGATATACAGCCTTTCAACTGCAAAGGGACTGGTGGGGTTCTGTACCTCTAACCTCCAAGTTGTTTAAGAGTCAAATGGTAGTTTCTGCTTCATAGTGTTAATCCTATTACAATGTGTGTTTTTCTTCAACTTATTGTGAGTTTCCTCAAGGCAAAGATCTTGTGTCTGATACATTACAAAAATTTCAAGAAATAAAAAAATGCTTGCTAAAATAATGAATACATAGATGAAGACATGAATGAATACTGTGTTTATGATCCAGACATTAGAAAGTTTTAGCCTAGAACTTAAACTTCTAATTCCCAGTTCATTTTTATTCTTACCGTACTCAGATGTTTCCTTCCATCTAATAACTATTCCTTGTGAAACACAGTTTATGTTTCTTAATATAAATAAAGCTAGATATTCTTATATGCTTAAAAATATTTGAGTATTTGTATTTTCTTCTCTGCAAAAACTGTTAATATCCTTTATACATCCTTCATATTCGTCTATTCCATTTTTTTCTTTAGCTACAAATATTTTTTTCCAGTTCTTATTTAATATTTGGGATTTTCTTATGGTGTTTTAATTCACTTTTATGGAATTAAATTTATTGATCTTTTCTTTCATGGCATCTGGATTTTAAGCACAGTTATGTTAAAAGTTGACTCTTCAAAAAACAATTAGAAAATAATTTGATAATCAAGAAAAGCTAACCTAATTAATTGAGTTAATGCAGTAAGGGAGAACAATTCAGAGTAAAGAGAAAAATAAAAAATTATAGGGTGCTAGGGTCTGAATGGATAAATTTTAAGGTGAGTCATACAGGAAGAAAGTTGCCTGAGATAGGGCAAAGTATATGACAAATTGCTTTGGGATTGATGGGTATAGTGAAATGAGGATCTTGAAGTGAGCCTTGGAAAACAAGCTATGTCTCGATAAGTGAGTTCAGTCTTATCTTTTAGGAGCTCTTATTCCCTAGAGAAAGAAACTAGATAATTTTGCCTGGTTCCAATATTGTTTAGTACAGAAGCAGTGAATTATGACTATCCACATTGTTTAATAAAAGGATAGGAAATTATGTTAGGTTCGTTTCTTAGTTATAAAGAAATTCTCCCATGTGTTCTTTATTACTTTTATAATTTAGTGTTTATATTTAACTCTTTGTTGTTAATATTAATGTGATTTATTCAAGAAAACCGTGTGAAATTTGTTTCTACCTTCAACCCAGTTGACATAGAGACAGTTGAGTTTCTGAATATATGGTTCTACTGTGTGTGTGTGTGTGTGTGTGTGTGTGTGTGTCTGTGTGTGTGAAGCTCTACCTGCTCTACTTCTCCCAGGTAAACCGGTATAGGAAAGTTCCTATTGACATTCTTTTCTTCTTTCTACATCTGTTAGAAGGTATAGCTCCCAGTCTTCAACGTAAACTCGATTAGAACAGAAGCAATATGGGATTTCTCAGCCTGAACCTCAAGAGGCTTCACAGCTTTATTCTCTTCCTTGTGGAACTCTGCTATGACCTTGTGAATATGCTGTTAGCCTCAGGGTGAGTCCATGAGAGAGAGAACTCCAAACAAAAATCTACACAAAATTGTCAGACAAGTGCTTAAAGTCATTTTAGACCATCCAGTTGCAGTTGAGTTGCCAAGTGATTGTAACCCTATGAATGACCCTAGGTGAGGCCACTGGAACATCTGCCTCTTTTAGCTCAGCCCAAGTCGATGGCCCACAGAATTGTGAACAAATAAATGGTGGTTGTTTTCAGGCACTATATTTTGGAGTTATTGTAATAGAGCAACAGAAAGATGATGTAATGTTTTATAAATATTTTCCTGCATCGATGCTATGCATTATCAAATATGACATGAAGATAGTTCATGTATTATTCCAAGTTTTAAATAATGGAGTATGCTATATTATAGAATACAGTTTTATTGATGTGCTGAAAAAGTCCTTTGTATGTAAAATGAGACTTGTTACTGTGCTCAGAGTTAGTATATCTTAAATCAAAGATTCAGCATTCTAGATTATTGCTGTGTACCTCATCATTTGGTTAGAAGTTTGTGACAATATACATAAACGTGTCAAAAGTTTGACAATTTATCTAATAAATTTCATATTTGCCTAAAAACCTTAAGATTGTGAAATAAATTTTTTATTTAAGAGTTGGTAAATATATCAGTGATAAACATCACACTTTACCTTGTCTCTAGAGAGCTTTTACTTTTTCCAAAAGCACGGTCTTGAATTGATTTCTAGACAAAATTTCTTTGACAAGTATAAGATTTTTGGTGAGTAAATAACCAAAGAAAATTTGAGTTTTAGGGCCAAGATCATCAAATTCTGAAAAAGAAAGCCAGTCTGGTCTCTAGCGTATTAACTTCACATGTTAGATTTATTTTTAAATTAGGTTGTTTCTTTTTCTTGTTATTGAGATACTTTTAAAAAAATATTAACTTTTATGTTTAATGGAGATAAAATAAGCTGCATTCACTTTTGCTGTAAATTTGAAGAGTTTTAACATAACATAAAATTTAACATAGGTAAATTTGAAGAGTTTTAACATAACACACGTAATAATGACTACAATCAAGATATAGAACATTCCAATCATATTGGGAGTTAATAACCCCCAGTATTTGACCTTAAACAACAATTAATCTATATTCTATCACCTCCTATTATATTGTCTTTCTTAGAATTCCATATAAATGGCATCAGATAGTCTTTATTCTTTCTGTTTCACTTCTTTCTCTTAGCATAATATTTAAGATATTCATTCATATTGTTGCATGTATCTGTCATTTGTTCCTTTTTACTGCTAAGTAATATTCTATTGTATTGATATACATGAAATATTTATCCATTTACCTGTTGAGCATTTGAGTGCTTCCCATTTTTGGCTAATAAAGCTGCTATGAACATTTCTGTGCAAGTCTTTGTATGAAGATAGGTTTTATCTCTTTTGGGTAAATATCTATGAACTGGAAGATAATTGTAAAACACTGCCAAGCTGTTTTCTAAAGTGGTTTTATAGCTACCAGCAATATATAAGAGTTTTAGTTGTGATACATCTTCACCAACACTTGATAATTGTCTTGTCTTTTAAATTTTAGTCTTTCTTGTGGTCATGTTGTAGTATCTCATTGTGGTTTTAATTTGCAATTCACTGATGATTAATAAGATTGAATATCTTTTAAAATGTTTTTAGTTACTTTATCTTATTTTACAAAATGTCCATTGAAATATTTTACTCTTTTTTATTTGCACATTTAGCTTCTTATTTTTGATTTATAAGACCTCTTTCTATACTCTAGATATTAATCCTTTTACTTATCTGTAGAATATTTTCTCCTGGTCAGTGGCTTACCTTTTTATTTTCTTAGCCATGTTTAAGAAATTTATAAAGCTTTAAATTTTAGAAAGTTCTTTTTATCAAGACCTAAAAATCAACCTTCCATACGACCCCACAATCTCCCTACTGGGAATATGTCTGGAGGAACTCAAATCACTCTGTGAAAAAGATACCTGCACATGCATGTTCATTGCAGCATTATTCACAATAGCAAAAACAGGAAACTGTGCTGCCCATCAAAAAAGGACTGGATAAAAAAATTTGGTACATATACATGGAGTATTATGTAGCCATAAAGGACAAAATTATGAACTTTGCAGCAGCTTGGATGGACTTAGGGTTTACAATACTGAGTGATCTATCACAGAAACAAAGAACTGAGTACCACATGTTCTCACTCATAAGTGGACCTTGAACAATTATCATAATACTATAAGAAAGGGAATGGCAGTAGTGGAAAACTACCAGGGGATTGGGGTATACCTCATCAATGAGGGTACCTGAATAATGAATATTTGTATACCTAACCTTGAGCTGTACCCCACATCTTTAAAATAAAAAAAATTAGAAAAAAGAAAGTTTATTTTTTCCAATTTATTTATTTATTTTATTTTGAGAAAACAGGGTTTATTAAGAGAATAGAAAGGCTCCCACAGTGGGAGGGGACCCAAAGGGGTTGCCAAGAAAGTTTATTTTATCGGTGATTTTCATTTATGTTTTATGCCTTTTGTATTATAGCTAAATATATTTGGTTAGCTCCAAATTTTCTCCTGTGTTTTCTTCTACCTTTTAAAAATAGTTTTAGCTTTTACATGGATCTCCATGATCCATTTTGAGATATTTTTTGCTTGTTTATTATGTATGGTAAAGACAAAGGTGCATTTATTTATTTTTATAGTTCATGCAGTTGTTCAAGCTCCATTTATCTGAAAATACTCCTAAATTGAAATCCTCTGTTCATTGAGCCAAGTATCAATTGATTGTATAGCTACAGAACTAGTTCTACATTCACTATTAGCACAGAATATTTTTTAACAGTATCACCTTTATTTTAACTTTAATACATAAGTCAAACTAAATTACCTTTTAATACTTTAATTTAGTCATGCTGGGAGACTGAAAATCTAGGAATAAAAACTGAAAGGAAACCATTACAAAGATTGAAATATTGTAATGGGGCAGCCTCAGTAAGGAATGAAGTTGTGGAACAACAATGGCCGGTAAGAAAATTCATTCATTAAATATTAAATAAATTAATAGATAAATATTAGGAGGTGAAGTGATAAGTGTCTTTTAAATTACTATTTATTTCCACTTGTTTTTAGATTTTCAATAGGTTTTATTATAAGGTTCATTTTATGCAGTATCGATAAGTATAATAAATCTAGATGCCATCTGGCAAAGGTTTCTCATTTTACATATTAAGAAAAAAATCAGCCAATAGGGAATTAATAATTAATTATTATTAATTTTCAAGCACACACTCAATGATCAAAGGAAAATTTTGATTTAGATCTTTGGACATTTTGTGCAAGATTTGGGTTCTTTCCACTACTCTAAAAGTTTTATTTAAAACATCAAAAAATGGTACTTTTAAATAAATAATTGAACCAATGATAGCAGACTAAAAAGAGCTAAAAATCTTAAAAGAAAACCTAAAAGAAAAGATGCCTGGGGAATGTTTTAATAATTGTTAAATCTACTTTCTCCCATTAGCTTGGATTTAAACAATGTGTAAAAACCTTGTAGTATTATTCCTGGGCATAATGTCGAATTACTTAGTGTCCAAATCAAGCAAGAGATATAGGCACAATCCTCCCAAATTAAACTCCTTCTCTATTGTTTACCAGGGCTAATCCTGCCACAATCAAATATCTGTAATAGTGCTAGGAAGGTAAGAGGTTGTGAATACTTTGTTGTTTCCTTCTAGTTTGGGGCTGAATATAAACATGCCGTTACTGATAAAGGAATTCCTCTCACTGATGGGGAATTAAGGCTGTTTTTTGCAAACTAAATTTCATAATCAACATATAATGGATCAGAACAGAGATATTTAAACTCAGCTTTAGGAAACATAATGGCTTTCAGGCCAAAGTTAGACAGACTAAACTAATTTGAAAGCAATTATATATCTAAAGAATGAATATGTTTGTCGTTCAGGAGAGCTGTAGGCCAGCAGTGGAAGAATAGGCGAAGATAGGAATGCAGGCTCAGGCAAAGCCCATTCCAGAAGTGCTGAGGAAAGAGAATGTTCTCATCTGAAGGTATGACGTATCTTATTAGGGTGTCTGGTATAACCCTGCTGTAGGGTAGGGTGCTTTAGGTTGTCCGATGTCATTAAACATTTGCTTTTTATGGTCCACGTTTCTTGCTCTCATTCTATGCTAATCAAGTAATCTTCTATTAATATTTGGTTTTCCCAGAAGCACACTCAGGTTGACGGTGTACAGGCCAGATGATATTAGTTTCTGGTTCTAGTTAGCCATTAATATTCTGAAAGCAATTACACAAAATGTTCTTTTTATTTCATAACTCGACCTTGAGTTTATTAAGGTAGAGAGTATCTGCATCCATGAATCCAACAGCAGTTAAGGAGATGAATATCTGTGAGGGAGAAAAAAGGACATGGTAGAAAGAAACTCTACTTTGTGAGGGATAAATTATGACATCATATCATATGCTATAAAGTCTGCCAAGAAGAATTCCATTTGAGAAGGGACGCTCAGAGCTATAATAGTTGGAATCCAGATTTAAATTTTTATTATCTGTGTTATAATTCACTTACATGATCTTTTGATGTTCCATATGGAGCTTTCTGAAATGTGAATTGAAATGAAGAGATCATATTTTGTTTACCTTTGTAGAAAATGGATTAAATTAAACTGCAGAAGAGTTAGTAGATTAGTTATGAGTACAAGAAGGGCAAAGAAAGAAGCCTGGAGCAACTATCTGGAATAGCCCACAATCATTAGGCATAGATTTGCCAGGTAACACAATGCAAACACAGTCCTTTCATTCTCAACAAGATTGTCCAATGAAAAGAGGTACCAGCTACATTGTTTCATTATTTCTATTAATGCGGTAATTGTGTTGTCAGACCTGGGTTGACTAGGTAATCAGGGAAGATGTTAATATTAGGGAAAACAGTATAAATCCAAAACTGTGATGAAATAAAGTTTATTTAAAAATAAAGATAAAATCTCAAATGGCATTTATATTCTTCTTTAAAAATGCATTTGCAGGTTTAAAAAAACGCTTGTGTGGTTAAAGCAGAAGAACAGATGACTTTTTATTTCCCCTCAGTGGTATCACTTGACATGTGGAAAAAATAGAGTTGTCAACTGACACTGGTGATAGTCCTTTGTCACAGACTCAAATATATATATTTTAAACTTAGATTTTGGAACATACAACTATGAAAAATGATATCATCTTCAACAGGATAATCTCCAGTGATTTTTGGTAATGATAGAGTTTGACAAAATATTCCTATTTAAGCACAGTCTTTGTGAGGTGACATAGTATAAAGAATTGTGGTCACATTTCCACTAAGCAAGATTTAAGTTTCTGGCACTTTCTTTGGATAGAGTTAAAAGTTACATATTTGTAGTCTAATGAAGTACATTCCTCTCTACTCAGTTAAAAAAATAAAGACTGCATACTTAATTCTATTTGCTCATTGCAGATGAAATCAGGTATTCTACTATCTCTTTAATAATGTATAGACAGTACCACGTCATGGATTCTGAGATGGTGTTTGATAAATTAATGAAAGCATAAGCTTTAGCACGATTTCTGTAAAATTATATGTGGAATTCAATAGAGTGTGTCTAGACTGAACAGAGCATTAAATTAAATTTGTACTCGTTCATTTTGGCTTACGAAAATAAAGAAATTATTGGTGGAGCATAAAATGTGGATTATTCATAGAACTGGAGCAAATTATTAGTTTAGATGGCAGCCTTACTCATATTTTAAAGAATGATTAGATATTTAAAGTAAGCCATAATTTTTGAGCTTAAATGTATAGCAAAAGCAAAACATATGGTAAGGCAGAATGGTTGGAAATTGTATTTTGTGTTGATTGTTTATTCGAATTAAGGAAAATCTACAAAAAAAAGCAATTATAAAACAAATTATATATTGAAAACATAGATCAATGAGTGGAGGAAAGATTTAAGGATAAATCTACTGTACTGCATAGAAAACCTTCAAATACTAAGGCTTCTTCCAATGGACAATTTAACTGTGTAAAACCAGCCATCTCAGTATAAACATCTAAAAAATTGGAGAAAGTATATGAAACATCTATTTAATGTATAGAACAACAGTTGTCGCATGCTTGTAGCCTCCAAAAGAAGGGAAACAAACTTGGTGAGCCCTATGATTGCCCTGGCTTTTGGACAAGAAGGAACGTCTGCATGTAACAGATTTAGAGGTCTTGCTGAATTGAGGAGACAGAGATGATAGCTTAGGAAAGCCATGCAGATGGAATTTGTGGGGCAGAGTGTTAGAGAGTTTTGATGTGCTTAGAGAGAGCGCTCCAAAAGTCAGCAAAGTGGACCTGTCAAGTCTTTGTGTAGAAGGAAATTCACAAGACCAAGCAGAGAATAAATGTGAGAAAGTCACAGTTTATATGTTTGGGAGACATCTGCATTACTACCAGACAGAGTCAAGAGACCATTCTAAATAGCCCAGGCATTTGTTAGATAACCTGTTTAGATCTCACATATTAGTAGTAGAGCTAAACTTGCTGTCAAGTAAAGGTTACTTTAGATCTATACTAAGAAAGCTTAAAAAACAAGTCATGAAAAAAATAAGCTCATTTGCAAATAATTTAGTGTCAAGAACTCTGAAGGGTCTGAGTGAAGCTGTACCCTACTTGCATGTTGTTAGCTTGCCATAGGTTTATGGAAGCATGCAAGAGACACAAGACATGGAGACAAAGCACACTTTAAACATTTTAGCAATAAAAGTAACCAGAGTATCAGTATTTTTGTATTGGTTCCCTGAGTCCCAGTTTCCACAGGCAATACAAAGAAGTCTGGATGATACTTCCTTACACAGTAGGTTGTATTGTAGGGAAGAAACCAAGACCTAAAGGAATCTGAACCTTTATAATAAGAAATATTTTGCTTATTATCTGTATTATACTAGGCAATGAGAATGCCTGCACTTTGCTCCAGAGGAAGACAATATCTCTAGCTTCTAAGGTTGTTTGCTAGTAAAAACATCCTTAAAAATAGTACAAAACAAGGAGCAATCAGTGAATTGTTCACAATATATGCAGAAACGAGAGAGACTCATGAAGAATTGTTTTCCAGAAATATCCACCATTTTATTCACATTGTTTTGTCTTCTGGTAAGTTTTCTCATAGTAAACTACTTTGTTGGCCACTCTGATTAGTGCAGGTTATATGGTCTGGGACGAAATCCAGTCTGTTTAGCTCATGGAGCATTTAATTAAGACTCATATCAATAGTACTTCAAGCAGCAGGGTGATGCCAATTTGGACTTCAATTTTGTACCCAAACAGCTAAAAACAATTCCCCCAAACTATCAGCATCTATCATAGAAAGCAAGATGATTTTCTTTTAGATTTTGTATTGAACTTCTCTCTTGACCTGAGAAATCAATCCAGGTATTAGTGATTGTACATCTACACCTTGGCCTGCAAGGAGAAAGTTTAGAGTAATTATACTATCCATAACAACGTTGTCTAGTAAGTTGAGGCTTGACCTGAATGCTTTCCAAGGACTGAGGTGCTGTTATTGATTACACTCAGACCTTTGCTGGAAGTGGTCAGGTGCAAGAGGGAAAAATGGTGTTTTAAAAATAAATCTTACAGAGATGCATATGTCTCTTATACAGTGTCACTGTAGGGGGATTTTAGAGCAGTGTACTCAAACAAGTGGTCACTATCAGGTTATATCCAATAAGAAAATCTGGGTGACTGAACCGGAATTAAGTTCCAAACTTATAGACTGGCTGGTCTGCCTCTAGGAGGATGTAACAATGAGGTCAGCTGGGATAGTTGTAAGAAGAAAGAAGAAGGCATGATTTTGAATTGGATCTATTTAATATTTTGTCCTAGCCGGGTTCTGTGGCTCAACCTGTAATTCTATGCTTTGGGAGGCTGAGGTGAGTGGATTGCCTGAGCCCGCGGGTTCGAGACCTGCCT